>NC_059293.1:16123794-16136294 GCF_017591435.1 Portunus trituberculatus
CTCACCTTTATCATCTTTCTTTTTCCCTTTACTGTCTATCTCTCATTTTAATCGATTCTCTTTTCTCTCTCCTCCTCCTCCTCCTCCCTTTATCTTCTCTATGCCCTTCGTTATCTTTACACCTTTTTAATCCTGCGCCATACACCTGTCCTCCCCTTTCCTCCTTTCCCCGTTCCCCTCACCCTACCATTTCTCGTCATCCCTCTCCCCCCTCATCCCCTCTTCACCATCATTCCCCAAACTGCAAGCTGGATTCCCTCTTAATGCTTCCCCATTCCTTCCCCTTCCTTCCTGTACCCTCCCATGCCATTCCCCTTCCCTTTTCCCCTCACAAAGGGAAGGCTAACAACGGCATGCTAATGGATGCCTCTAATGGGTGTCATAATGGTAGTCGTTACGCCCTTACTACCTGCCTCGCTCATTCAGGTCTTCGTTGAGTCTCGTGTGTTCTCGTGTCTGCTCTTCTTCACCTCTCTCTCTCTCTCTCTCTCTCTCTCTCTCTCTCTCTCTCCTTTTTATTCTTATACGTTTTTGCCTACAGTATTTCGCCCTTCCTATCATTCGGTTTCTTTCCTTTTATGTATTTCATTGTCGTTTTCCTCTTCCTTCCTTCTCTCTCTCTCTCTCTCTCTCTCTCTCTCTCTCTCTCTCTCTCTCTCTCTCTCTCTCTCTCTCTCTCTCTCTCTGTCCCCTCGTTTTCCTGATGACCGGAACAGACACAGGTGAACTCTCTCTCTCTCTCTCTCTCTCTCTCTCTCTCTCTCTCTCCCCCAAAATATATACTCGTACTATATGGTTATTCAGGAAACAATCCTATTCCTCTCTCTCTCTCTCTCTCTCTCTCTCTCTCTCTCTCTCTCTCTCTCTCTCTCTCTCTCTCTCTCTCAGCTATTTGAACTTTTCTCCCCAACTTCTCACTTCTCTCTTTCTTCTTTTTTTCCCTCTCCTCCCCTCTGTCCCTCCCTCCTTCCCTCTCTCCCTGGCCATCCCCCCCTTCTCCTTCTCTCCCTTCGTTCCTCCTTTCCTCTAATCTAATCTAAGTGTTTAAAGTTGTAAGTCAGTTTGGGAACACAGACCGTGGTATTTTTTATAAGCGGAACTGCCACTGTTACGAGCAATAATAGTGCAGCACGCAAGTTGAGGTGGTTTCTTTTTCAATCTGGTTTGCGGGGAGGAAAGGAAGGAAGGAAGCCAGCGAGCGGGCAATAAAGTTTGAGGTCAGAAAGGTTCACTCTATTCTGACCGTCCGCCACGATAAACAATTTCAATAATGGGTCAGGTTGTGTATTTCATTCCCTGGAGAGATGAGGAGGAAGAGGATGAGGAGGGAAAAGAAAAACAGGAATACTACACCGATATATGCAAAAAATAATGGCAATACATCAGGACAGGGAAAAATAACAACAATACTACGATAACAGTCAGGTTGAGTGTTTCTTTTCCTGGAGAGAGGAGGAAAGAGAGGAGAAGGAGAAGGAGGAGGACGAGTGAGGCTTGTTTGTTTATACCGTTCATAAAAACACACAAATAACAGTAAGAAGAGCAAAAAATGGACAGAAAATAACAAGACATAAACAAAACAGAACATCAATAAAGACAAAGAATAAGAACAATAATAATACGCAACTTCATGGAAATGAAGACCAAGAAAGCAGCTTTAATAATAAATGTGAGGAATTGTGTCACTGTACACGCAGACAAGAATGCAAGGAGTGCTCCGGGAAGAGAGAAACCAGATCCGTCCTCCTTCACATAGTCTAATAGCGATAGTAGCAGCAGACATCCTAGCTAGTGAACTTTGTAGCGGCTTGATTGATTGGTGTGTTAAATTCTTGAAAAATTGGTGTGTTTTCTGGGTTATCCCATCGCTGCCACCAATCACGTTATTTTGCTGCAAGGCATTCCATGTTTTGCTGCATACAATTGTTTAGTTTTAAAATGGAAAACCCAAGAAGTGGCGGATGACCACAAGCGTCACTTCAGCCGATAACAAGAATTTGTGGCGAGTGTGGAGGTGGTGCTAAATGTCTTCTTAACGGCAACGACCGAACATAAGAAGACCCCCACAAAGGGTCATCTTCCAGGGTTAGTGGCGGCAGGCAATGCAGGCTGTACTCCCCACGCCGCAGCAGTGTGGTCTGAAGGGCTTATCTTGAGTGTGCCATTGTCCACATCCGGCCCCACAAGTGCCCAGAAAACAAGTCACGAGGGAAACCAATGGAGGTAATAACAAGGCCACGATACTTCCTCCCACAGCACTGACGCAGCATCGCTAAGTTCGAGGCTGCACGCTGTGTTTACTTCTGAGTTGAGTTCATGTTCAACTGGAGCTCACCACTCACACGACACGGCCACCAATGCTCGCCACCAAGCAAACACCGTGATAACATGTTGTGGACAGCTCACCACTAACGGAACACCATCACCAGGGGGTCCCAAACAAGCCAGGTAAAATTCCTCTATAAACTAATAAACTACAAACTAATTAATGACTCGATGTACCCAGAGAGATGAGTTTACATATATTCTTCCATATATAGTTATTCACATTCACATTTATACACTATTACGAGAATCTATTCACTCATTATTTTCAGTGTCGTAAACAGCAAAAGAAAAACACACACCCAGTTACCCCTCACTGTAAAAAAAAAAAAAAAAAAAAAAAAATCTGACAACACCGTGATAAGATGTCTTGTGCTGCTAACAACGTGACACAAAACACTCACCAAAGCTCCAAAACAAGCACACAGAGTAAAAATCTCTCTATAAACACCCTGCAGAGATAGAAAAAAAAAAGGGAATATTTCACTTCATGTACTTAATTTACTGTCGATAATTTGTCAGGAATTATGGGTGGGAGATAAAAATATGTTCTACTTAATGTAATTTATTGCTGATAATATGGCAGAATTTACGAAATATTAAAAGTTCGGCTATTGCAAAGCTGCTAGTGGAATGGCGAGAGCAGCAGCAGCAGCAGCAGCAGGAGGAGGAGGAGGAGGAGGAGGAGGAGGAGGAGGAGGAGGAGGAGGAGGAGGAAGAGGAGATAGGAGAGAGAGAGGAGGAGATACGAGAAGGAGGACAAGATCAGTGGAGAAGAAGATAAGAGAAGGAGGAGGAGATGAAAGACAAGAAGAAAGAAGATGAATAATAATGATAATAATAATAATAATAATAATAATAATAATAATAATAATAATAATAATAATAATAATAATAAGAAGAAGAAGAAGAAAACATAAAAAACAACTGCAACTGACGTCTTGGCTCCTGATAGGCTGTTTGATGATGATGAAAATAAAAGTCAAATAAAAGTCTAAACGTGATAACTTACCACAAGGGAGGAGGAGGAGGAGGAGGAGGAGGAGGAGGGAACGAAATCTGATGAGGAGGTGAAGGAGATCTAGAAGGATGAAATCAGAGAGAGAAGAAGAAGGAGAATGAGAAGTAAGTAGAAGTAAGAAGACGAGGCGATGCAAGTGGTGGAAAGGGGGAGAGGGAGGAAGAGGAGGAAGAGGTTCGCCAAGTTAGTAGGAACAGCCAACAGCCGGAGCCTATAATGCCACAACAAGGTTCATGAACATTCCTCCGCCGCCTCTGTCTCCTAAGTTTAAAATTACGAGGCCCTTGCACACCATTTTCTTTCTGCATTGTTACCCAAACACACACACACACACACACACACACACACACACACACACACTACGTAGCTCGGATGGAATAAAAAGGAAGGTAAATATTGATAAACCAAGATCAGCAGCGTTACGATGGTGCAAGAAGAGAACTATTTTTTTTTTTATTTATACCACGTGGGCATTTCACGGGAATTTCTGGGCTAAAGGGGATACTTTTTGGGGTACCTCCTATCTCAAAGCCCACCCGCTAGAAATCGTTGTCCAGAGTGAGGAAGCCCAACCTACACTCGGACCGTGGACAGGATTCGAACCCGTGCGCTTGGAGACCCCTCGGAC
Source organism: Portunus trituberculatus (assembly GCF_017591435.1). Classification (NCBI taxonomy): domain Eukaryota; kingdom Metazoa; phylum Arthropoda; class Malacostraca; order Decapoda; family Portunidae; genus Portunus; species Portunus trituberculatus. The sequence continues at coordinate 16,127,769 of NC_059293.1, forward strand.
CCCAAAGCACGCATGGTTCCTAATGAAATACCGAGGAATCAAAACTAGTAGAATCTCAAACACTTCCACCGCCTCGCCTCTTAAAAAAAAAAAAAAAAAAACTTTCAAACGGGGTCCATATGCAAATACATGTGTTTTTAAAGGTGTTTTTTGGTCCCAGTGACAGAAAATACACGTGTTTTTAAAGGTGTGTTTTGGTCCCAGTAACAGAAAATACACGTGTTTTTAAAGGTGTGTTTTTGGTCCCAGTAACAGAAAATACACGTGTTTTTAAAGGTGTTTTTTTGGTCCCAGTGACAGAAAATACACGGGTTTTTAAAGGTGTTTTTTTGGTCTCAGTGACAGAAAATACACGTGTTTTTAAAGGTGTTTTTTTGGTCCCAGTGACAGATTATTAAAAGTAACTATCCTAAGAACTCAGCTGGTCTTAGAAAATACTCGTGGTGAAAGAGTGAGTAGTTTTTGAATATGGAATGTACATGTCACGATTCCTGTCTGCGTCGATGAGAAAGAAAACGGAGAAGGCGAGGGAGGAAAGAAGGGGGGACTGCATCAGAGGTTCTCATTGCATATATTCATTAGTGGTGGGACATAACAGAATAGATAATCAAGATAAGAGTCATTGGTCTGTCTCTCTCTCTCTCTCTCTCTCTCTCTCTCTCTCTCTCTCTCTCTCTGCATTACATTGCCTCTCATCTCTCATCTCAGCTTTCTACTGAACCAGAAAGACCAATCAACGGATGCTTTCAACGCAGAGAGAGAGAGAGAGAGAGAGAGAGAGAGAGAGAGAGAGAGAGAGAGAGAGAGAGAGAGAGAGAGAGAGAGAGAGAGAGAGAGAGAGAGCCTACCTAACTTAATCCTTCTCTCATTTCCTTCCTCTCTCCATCACTATCTCCATCATCCATCCAAATGCTCTGCTGCTTCCCTGCCACGCCCTGCCACGCCACAAAGCCACCCAGACCCTATGCAGCTCCTACACGCCCCCACACGCCCTCTCGCCCACGCCCACGTCACGAAACACATCAGCAAGCGTTCCTTATCTTCGTGAATCATTTCCCGAGAGGACAAGGCTGGGAGGAGGGTAGAGTAGGGGGTGTTAGAATTGACGGGAGTGTGTGGGAGGTGGAGTGAAGAGGTGGCAACGTGTGGGAGTGAGTGAAAGGGTGGTGGGGAGGTGAGTGGGAAGGGTAGGGAGTAGAGTGGAGTGGTTAGATGGGTGGAAGAACATGGTTAAGGTGTAAATTTTGTATAGTTTTTCTTTTTTTCTCTACATGTCACTCGTTTCTGCCCACACTCATGTACTGACACACACACACACACACACACACACACACACACACACACACACACACACACACATATCAGTCTTCCCAGTACGTGCACAGAACATAATAAAATCTGGGACAACTGCAAGAAACCTACCTACTTTTTTCGATCTCTCTCTCTCTTTCATAAATCTATCTAATCGTCTTTTAAAGTTCTCTAATGACTCGATATACAAAGAGAGATGAGTTTACATACATTTATTTACTCATTTTTAGTTATCCATACTCTTATTTATTCACTATCATTACAATCTACCCATTCATTATTTTTTTTAGTGTCGTAAACAGCAAACTACATAAAAAAAACTAATAAATACAAAAAATACAGTACAAGCAAAATACAAACCCAGTTACCCTCACTATACAATCAACCAAGTCATTTCTCTTCGTTGGAACTTCACCTTACTTCATCTCATTTCCCTAGACACTACTTTTCCTCACTAATATCTCTTGCGGTCACTTACAACACTCGTCTCTCTAACCTCGTCCAGCCGTCCTAGCCCCGTCTCTTTCCTCCCCGCCGACCCTTCACGCGAGACAGTGGCGCAATTAAGAACACGAAGACCTGTTGTCCCCTGGGAAGCGGAGACAAACAGGGAGGTGGCAGAGAGAGAGAGAGAGCGAGTGGGGATGACTGGTGAGGTGGCAAGAGTAAGGTTAGACTATGTACGTTCGTGTCACTGGTAAACCTTTCGAGTACGATATACAATTCAAAGTCTTAAAAGCATTGTACTAAACTGATGCATCTATAGGAGGAAGGGTTGTGAGAATGGATTTAATCATTTTGTGCTCCGTGTTGAGTCTAGAAGTGGGTGATGAAAAAGGTAAAGGTCAGGAGTGCTTTTGTAATGAAGAAATAACGTGTCAGACAATAGTGAAAGGGTTAAAGATGCAACGCTAGTAATAATCCACAAAAAAAAAAAACTTGTTAGCAAAGGAGATTTAAAGTTGAAAAGACTCAGGTTAGATTCTGATATTACTTTCCCATAACTTCCATGCAACCACATCACACACATCAGTACTTCTCGATTCTTCTCTACATGCTTTTCCTCTCACTCTCTTTCTCAACCTCACCATCACGTCCTTCTACCCTCACCATTAAACTCTCCACCCTCAAGTCAAAACATCTCCAGACGTATTGCAACATCACACACATCACAACACTCATTCATCCTCTCTAAATGTTTTCTTTCTCTTTCTTTCTCAGCCTCACCATCCAGTTCTTCTTATCCCCACCACCACTACACTCTCTTCCCTCAAGCCAAGACATCTCCTCACATCCTGCCACATCACATACATCACAACACTTCCTTATCCATTCTCTCTCAATGTTTTCTTTCTCATTCTTTCTCTCTGAGCCTCACCATTACGTCCTTCCTACCCTCACCGCCACCACACTCTCCTCCCATAAGCCCAGACATCTTCACTTGGCAGAATCATGCGCTCAAACCACTCTTCTCCATTACGACTCATTACTGTGACTCACGACCACTTCCCATCTCTCTCCGCCGTGTTCTGATTCCCTCCCTCACCGTGACGCGGCGCCCACCTCATTACCAAGGCAACTGACGCGCCACCTGACACTGCTAACGTATCTGCACTGCCACCTCAACACTTCATTGCTAAATACACTTCTCTCTAATTACACGGTGCTGGAAAGTAAGCGTGAAGGTGTGTGAGGAAAGGTGATGTTTAGTAATTGTTTATAGACTAGAAGACTCACCCACCTAAACCACCCACTTAAACATCCATCACCCACTTAACCACACCTCATCCAACAAGCACCAACACCCTTTAATAAAAACCACAACCCGTCGTGGTATAGTGCAATCATTCGTGCTTTAGGGTCCGAGAGGTCTCCAAGCGCACGGGTTCGGATCCTGTCCACGGTTGGGCTTCCTCACTCCGGGCAACGGTTTCCTAGCGGGTGAGCTTTGAGATGGGAGGTACCCAAAACGTATCCCTTTCGCCCATAAATTCCCGTGAAAAGCCCAAATGGTATAAAAAAAGATTCAACTCAACGTAACCTAACCTAACCTATCCTACCCTAGCTTAACCTCACCCAACACAAACTAAAGTAAAAATGGTTGACCTGCAGGGGACTGGATCACACTGCTGCATAGATGCGTCAAAGCTGGAAACAATCAACTGAGCTCCCATCCAGTCCCACTCCCTTCTGCTGGGTGGTGCTGGTGGTGCTAGTGCTGTGGTGGTCTGTCACTTGCAAATCTACGTGGGACCAAAACACGATGCGCCACGCAAATAAAACTCCAACTACAAATGCAAGCCGCCTCTGTTTTTGAAGCCATGGCATGTTGAAGCTCGAGATGCAAAGCCGATTACTGAAGGGATGAGGAAGAGAATATGAAGGACGGATGTTGCTGAACGCGGGAGTAATACTTGATGTTGTTATTGAAAAGCGGAGAGCGATGGGGAGAGATGAGAAAACAAAAGAGAAGAGAGGAGAAGAGAGAGAGAGGAATTGCTACAGGTGAAAGTAACCAAAGAAAAAAGAAAACAGTAACATAGATTGACGGTGAAACTAAAGGCTCCCAAGAGACGCTCGGTGAATTAACGGTGAAAATAACAGTGGGTAAGAAACTGAGATGAATTAACGGTGAAGATAACGGGATAGCCACTGGGGAGAGGGAGGGGCAGGGAATCTGAGATGAATCACCCGAGGGAATAAAAGGAGAGAGATTAACGATGAAAAATAAGGAAGGGAAGAAGAGTAAAGAGGAAAGAAGGAAGGAAGGAAGGGAGAAAGGAATGTGAAGGCGTAATTTCACGTCGAAAATATCAAGTTAATATAACCCAAGGAATGAGAAACGTAATTACCACCACCACCACCGCAAGTGATAATAATAATAATAATAATAATAATAATAATAATAATAATAATAATAAAAATAATGAGATAATGAAAAGCTCCCAGTGGAAATTAAAAATGTTATCAAAGAATGACTTAATTTTCCTCCACTCATTAAATTGATCCGGAAAATTAAAATACATAAATAAAAAAACAGAAAGCAGAAAAGAGAGAGAGAGAGAGAGAGAGAGAGAGAGAGAGAGAGAGAGAGAGAGAGAGAGAGAGAGAGAGAGAGAGAGAGAGAGAGAGAGAGAGAAGTATGCACACAATAACGAAATACTTACTTTCAGGACAAGCATGACTGGACTAAGTGGATGGGCTGCCTTGACTCTCCTCCTCCTCCTCCTCTTCCACCTCCTCCTCCTCCTCCTCCTCCTCCTCCTCCTCTTCCTCTCAGACTGATGGAATCTCTTAACAATATTACGACTGCTGAGGGAGTCTTTCAGTTCATCCTAAGCCTTCCCCCCCCTCCCTCTCTACCCCCCCCAACTCTTTATCCATCCACTTCCCTCACCCTCCGACCAACCCTTCTTTCCACCGCCTCCCTCACACACACACACACACACACACACACACACACACACACACACACACACACACACACACACACACACACCAAAATCCACCACGCCTTGAATACTGAAAGAGAGTAAAAAGATGTGTGAAAGTGGCCCTAAGTCTCTCTCTCTCTCTCTCTCTCTCTCTCTCTCTCTCTCTCTCTCTCTCTCTCTCTCTCTCTCTCTCTATTTCCTTCACCTCTTTCCTTTCCTTTGTTTCTACCTTTCACTTACTCTCTTTTTCTCCTATCTCCTTTTCTACGTATTCCTTCCTTTCTATTTTCTTTCCTTCATCTTCTCCTTTTTCCTGCTTAACTTACTCCTTCTCTTTCCACCTCACTTTTCCTACACTTCCCTTCCTTCCTTTTTTCCATCTTCCACCTTATTTTTCCTTCATCTTCCTTCCTGTTTCTTTAGATTTCTTTCATATTCTTTCCTTTCGTTCTTTCCACCTTCTATTCACTTTTTCTTCACTTCCTCTCCCTCCCTCTCTTACTTTTCCTTCACCTCCCTTCCTTCCTTTTACTTCACTTTCTTTCGTTCCTTTCTTTACATTTCTCTCTTGTTCCTTCCTTCCTTCCTTGCTATTTTTTTTCTTTCTTTCCACCTCCTATTCACTTTTCCTTTCTTTTGCATTTTCCTCTTGTTCCTACCTTTCTTCCTTTCTTTCCACATTCCTTTCACTTTTCCTGTACCTTCTCTCTCCCTCTCACTCTTTCTTTGTACCCTCCGTTAAGTCTCGCCTTCAAACCTTCGCTCAACTAACTCTGCCAGTCACTGTCAGCAAAGAGACACCCGCCAGTCAAGTGTGTCTGGCGGAGTGACTGGTTTGGAAGAGGACAACTGCTGGATGTCACACTCATTCCCTCGGGAGATGAAGGATATGAGAGCGAAAGAGTATACGATCTTCAAGGGATGAGAGTATGAGAGAGAGTAGGTAAAAGGGTGCACGTGTGACTAGGATGGTAAAAAAAGGCGAAGAGTAAAGGGCTAAGTAAGATGGTGGGCATTAGTTTTCCAAAAGAGGGGTTGTGATCAGATTTTCTTTGAAGTCCCACCTAGATTCCTTTTAAACCTAACTGAAGCCTCTAAGACGAACCTAAACCACACCAGACCCACCTATGTAATTTCAGACCCATGTAAATCCTCTTAAATTCATCTAAACCCACTTAAACCCAGCTAAACCCTCTTAACCTCTTCTGTACAATGATGCGTTTTCATATTCATTCTGCTTACTATTTGGTGATTTTACACAGCTTCAGATACTTATAAGAGGATTAAAATAGTGAATTCTCTGCCCATTAAACTTCTGACCTCCATAGAAATTTCTGAATGTAAATAAAATCGTCTTATCATACCCAAAAATCAAGGTAAAAATGAGTCTTAGTAATGAATGGATTAAACATACATAAATCTTCTAAAAACTCAAAATGAATGGGTGGAAAGTTAATTTTTTTTTTATAAGGGAAAGGAATGTGAAGGCTTAAGGACAGCGGTTTCCGGGAGGGACTGGAAGGGAACACGTGTGGTTAAAAGATGAAGGGTCTAGTTCTGTAAAGGCAAAGGAATAAAAAAGATCTGAGAACAATGAAAGGTTTTGGGACCTGTAAGGGAACACGCGTGGCTTATGGAGAGGTGGAGAGTGTAAGAATTGAGCACAGTAAAAGTTTCCAGAAGGGGGAGGAAGGGAAGACAAGTAAGGGATGTCAAGGTTTAAGAATCTGGAAAAGGACAGGCACGTGTTCTGGAAGGATAAAGAAATAAGGTTTAACCCCTTCAGTACTGGGACGCATCTTTACTTTGAGTTTTTGTTATGATTAGACGATTGTACTTACATTAGAAAGCGATTATGGAAGTCAGAAGATTAATGGCCAGAGTCTTCACTATTTCAATTCCCACGTAAGTGTCTGAAGCTGTGTAAAATCACCAAATAGTCAGAATATGAAAACATGTCCTGGTTCTGAAGGAGAGTAAAGTTCTTTTAGGGATTGAAAGGACTGGAAGATGGCACATGTAGTTGAAATGGTAAACAGATGGAATAGACTGTTCTCTGTAATGGTAAAATGTATGGCAGGATTTGAATATAGTTAAAGGAGGTGAAGGGTGTGTTCCTGAAGGGGCTGGAAGGGGAGATAAAGGATGAACTGGGAGGGTAAGGAATGGTGAGGTTAGATTAGTTAAGTGAAGTTCTTTTAGAGACTGGAAGGGCGCAAGAGGAGACAAATAGTTGAAATGGCAAGGAGATGAAATAGTGTTTTCCTGGAATAGTAAAACGAATCGTGGACTTTGAATACAATAAGAGGAGGAGATGAGAGTTATGTTCTACAGGTCCGGAAGGGCAGAAGGAGGTTACATAGAGTTCAGAAATGGTAGGAAGGTGGAATAGTGTTTTCTGTAATAGCAAAACGTATGGTGGGGTTTGAATACAGTTAAAGGGGGTGAAGGATGTGCCTCTGAAGGGTCCGGAAGCGCTGAAGGAGGTTACATAGAGTTCAAATGGTAGAAAGGTGGAATATAGTGCTTTCTGTAATAACAAAACGTATGGTGGACTTTGAATACAGTTATAGGAGGTGAAGGGTGTGTTCCTGAAGGGTCTGGGAGGGGAGATAAGGGGTGAACTAGAAGGGAAAGGAATGGTGAGGTCTGAGGGCAGTGAAGGGTTCCAGGAGGGTGAGAAGGAATTAAGGACGTTCTTAGGGGAAGTGCGGCTGTCGGCTTCCATTTGTTGTATTACTCCTCCTGCTGCTGATGGCTTTAGGGTGATGACTGGTGGTGGTGATGGTGGTGGTGGTGGTATTACTGATGTTAGTGGCACTGTACTGGTGTTACTGCCATCATTACTACTGCTACTGCCTCTACTAATACTACTTATATCACCGCTCCTATTATTGCTGCGCCTACTGAGAGAAGTAAAGGACGAGGAAATGACGACAAGAAGACGATGATAAGTAAGTGTTAAGAAAAAGACGATGAAAGAGACTAAGAAGAAAACGATTGCAAGATTAAGATTAAGGTGGCGACTTCAAGGGCTAAGACAGAAGAGAACGACGAAGAAGAAGACGATGATGAGAAAGAACCATAAAAAATGATGACGACGATGAAGAAAACGACTAAATCGGTGACCTCCGAAACATAAAAAGCAAGAAAACAAAATAAAACAACAAAACAACTATAAAGTCACAACACTACATATCTTCATATTAGTTAGAGAGAGAGAGAGAGAGAGAGAGAGAGAGAGAGAGAGAGAGAGAGAGAGAGAGAGAGAGAGAGAGAGAGAGAGAGAGAGAGAGAGAGAGAGAGAGAGAGAGAGAGAGAGAGAGAGAGAGAGGAAGGAAGGAAGGAAGGAAGGAAGGAAGGAAGGAAGGAAAGGAAAAGGAAGAAGGAAGGAAGGAAGGAAGGAAGGAAGGAAGGAAGGAAGGAAGGAAGGAAGGAAGGAAGGGGAAGGAAGGAAGGAAGGAAGGAAGGAAGGAAGGAAAGGAGGAAGGAAGGGAAAAGAAAAGAAAGGAAAGGAAAGGAAAAAGAAGGAGGAAGGAAGGAAGAAAAGAAGGACCGAATGAATGAAAGAAAGAATGAATGAATGAAAAAAGAAAAGAAAGAAAGAAAAAGGAGGGAAGGTGAAGACAAACTAAATGGATGATGAAAAAAGAAAGGTAATGAAAACTAAGGTAAAAAAAAAAAAAAGAAAAGAAAACGAAAATATTAGTCAAGCAAGAAAGGAAGGTGAAGGCAAGCAGACCACACGCTTTCTGTTGGTCTGAGTGGCGGTCTGAAGTCA
>NC_059293.1:16141294-16148794 GCF_017591435.1 Portunus trituberculatus
GAAAAATAAATTATCGGAAACCATTTTCTTTATAAAACTTGTCTAATTTACTTTTGAACGTAGCTACCGTGTTAACTTGGACGACGGACGCTGGCAGGAGGAGGAGGAGGAGGAGGAGGAGGAGGAGGAGGAGGAGGAGGAGGAGGAGGAGGAGGAGGAGAAGGAGAAGGAGAAGGAGAAGGAGAAGGAGAAGGAAGGAGAAGGAGGAGGAGAAGTGGTAGATTAAGAAGGAAGTAAGAAAGAACAAGGGGATGAGAGAGAGAGAGAGAGAGAGAGAGAGAGAGAGAGAGAGAGAGAGAGAGAGAGAGAGAGAGAGAGAGAGAGAGAACGAAACAAGAAAACCAAAACAACAAAACAATACGTAGTTAGGAAGATAATTTTGGCATAACACTAATAACTTCTTTCCTTACAATCCTCCTCCTCCTCCTCCTCCTCCTCCTCCTCCTCCTCCTCCTCCTCCTAACTCTCCCCCATTGCCTTTCTCCGCCTGCCGCCAGTCTTTCGTCGAGCGCCCAAGGAGGAGGCAGAGAAAACAGGACGCGTGGTTGCCTTAATTATTTCAAAGAGAACGTGTCCCACCCTGGCCAGGTCCGGCAAGCCTCACCCTTCTCCGTTTTCTTTATCTTCCCTTACACTTCTTTTTCCTTTCCGAGGTGGCTGGGATATGTTTTTCTATCTCTCTCTCTCTCTCTCTCTCTCTCTCTCTCTCTCTCTCATCAAAAACCATCAATTCTTATAAATTAGTCACTTGAAACTTAAGAAAAATGCGGAAAATTGTGAGAGTAAGAAAGAAAACGTGACACGATATTAATGAGTGACTAAAGTTAAAGTGGTAAATGTAGAGGGAGAGAAAGGAAGGAAGGAAGGAAGGAAGGAAGGAAGGAAGGAAGGAAGGAAGGAAGGAAGGTTAACTGTGAAGATAGGAGGGAAGAATGAGAGAAAAAGGTCATGGGAGGGAGGAGTAAGGAAGGAAGGTTAACGGTCAAGATAAGAAGGAAGAAAGAGAGAAAAAAGTCATGGAAGGGAAGGAGGAAGGAGGAGGGAGGGAGCAAGGAAGGAGGGAAGGAAGGAAGGAAGGAATAAGAGGATGAAAGAAAGACGTAGGCAAGAAAATAAAAAAAAATAAAATGAGAGGAAATGAATGGTAAGGAGACACGAAGGAAGGAAGGAGAGAAGCAACGGAGGAGTAAGAGAATGAGAGGAAAGACAAAACAAAACAAAATAAAGGAAAAGGAGGAAAAAAAAATGTGTGTTAAGAAAGAGAGGAGGAAAGAATAAGAGGAAAAATAAGCTAAAAGAGAAGCAGGAACGAAACATAACACGGGGTAAAATTGAAAAAAAAAAAAAAAAAAAAAAAAAAACCGTAGGAGACTGGCTAACTAGTGTCTGCACGAAGGAAAGAGAAGAAACCAAATAAATAAATAAAGGTAAAACAGTTAAAAGTAAGGTTAGGTTAGGTTAAGAGGGAATGTATGCATGTAAGAGTGTTTGGAGTTATAAGATTCAGGGTGTTGAAGAGTTTATCGTTATATAAACACTTAAACCCTTCAATACTGGCACACATTTTTACCTTGAGATTTGAGAACTATTAGACCACTTTATTGACATTAGGAAGGGTCTATGGAGGTCAGAGGATTAATGGCCACAGTCTTCACTATTTTAATCCCCCACATGAGATATTGAAGCTGTATAAAATCACCAAGTAGTAAGCAGAATGAATATGAAAACGCGTCATGGTACTGAAGGGTTAAACATCGTAAGTTTACTAATATGACCACAATTCACGGACATACAAGACATTTATCCCTGTTCTTACTGTAACATTTGTCCCTGACTTTTGGCTAATTCTCTTTTAATCTTTAAGGGAACTGGCATTCTAAGTGAGCCTTCTTTTTTTTTTTTTATCTTTTGTTGTCCTTGGTCATTTTCCTTCTTGTATAAGAAATAAAAAAAATTCTAGGCTCTATGAGGAGACTGGTGGTTAAGTGGTCCTAGTTTTTCATCTTTGCTGCTCTTGGTCAGTTCTCCCCTCTTACATAAAAAAAAAAAAAAAATTGCATACATTCTCTTCTGAAAAAAAAGTTTGCCCATTGTAGTTAGATTACAAACCATCGTAATTCAACCAATACAACCTAAACACACACAGACACACACACTCCCTCCTGAAACAAACCAGCCTGCCCACGTAGTTAGGTTAGGTTAGGTTAGATTATTTTAGGTCAGCTTACTCGTACATTACAAACCATCGTAAATTTACAAACACAATCCTAAACATACACTCTCTTCTGACACAAAACATTCTGTCCGTCGTATTTAGGTTAGGTTAGGTTAGATTATGTTAAGTTAGCTTATATTAGAAACCATCGCAAATAAACTAATACAACTCTAAAACACACATACATACATACATACATACACACACTTCCTCCTGAAACAAACTAGCTTGCTCATCGTAGTTAGATTAGGTTAGGTTACATCAGGTTAGCTAACATTACAAACCATCGTAAATATACTAACACAACACTAAAGACACTTACATACATACATTTCCTCCAGAAACAATCCAGTGAGGGCATCGTAACACCTTCACATCCCTTCATAACTCTTGCCTTCAGCTTCACAACTTCCGCTTCAAACTCATAAATTCTTCTGATCTTTCCTCCCTCCTCACATTCTTTACACGGGTCCCGCCACTCTTTATCTCCTCTCTCTGATCCCGCCTTTCTCCCTCGGCAAACTACGCACGTGAGCTTGTTCCCTCCACACTCGCCTCTGATCCCTTAATTTTTCACTCCGTCAGGCCTTACCTCGTGCTGGAACAAGAACAAGGATGGGAATTGTACCTGAGGAGAACAAGAACTTTCTCTTGATGTGTGTGTGTGTGTGTGTGTGTGTGTGTGTGTGTGTGTGTGTGTGTGTGTGTGTGTTTTTTTGTGTGTGTGTCTATCTGCTTCATTCTCCATGTCTGGTTGCTATTACTATCATTACTATTGCTATTTCGACTTTCTATTTCTTGATCTTTCCTTATCTGCTTCGTCACATCTTTGCCTTCCCTTCATATTTCATTCCTTAATCTTGTCTCCTTCCTTGCCTCACCTCGATTCTGAGTATTTGCTCGATTCATTTGTTTTAATCCTTACGAGTGCTCAGTGAATCCCTCCCCCGAGCCTTCCTCTCCCTCTCCCTCTCAATAACACTCTTTTTTTTTTTTATCTCATACGAAGTAGCAAACGAAGAAAGAAATAAAAAAAAGTCAGACGTGCAGTTAATCAATTTCTTTTTACGAGATACCAGATTAGAAACGAATATTTCTCTCTGCAGGAGGTTACACACAATCTTCTCCTGAGTGATATGCATGAAAACACGTGGGTATCAATGTGTGTTCATCTGTCAGTGTGTATCCATCTCCTCGTGGATGTATGAATGTGTATGAATGTGTGGATATACGACGGTTTATTATTGGGTTATTGTTTGGGTAAATATGTGAACAATAAAGTGCGTTACGTATCCGTAATTTGTCTATCTATCTGTCTATCAGTTTACCTATTTACCATTCAGTTTATTCATCTATCTATCTATTTATTTATCTGTCTGTTTATCTATGTCTTTAACTATCAATTAATGCATCACCCAATCCATATCTGAATCTACTCACCTATCTACCTGCGAATCACACACACACACACACACACACACACAGACATACAGTGGCAATGAAGCATGTAGGAGACACACAGATGGAGGTGCTATGGAGTTGACAAGAAGGGCTATCCCATCTAGTACCGCGTGAAGAAGTCAGGAAGGGAGGCGACGAGGACGTGAGGAGAGAAACACGAGAAGAAAAGTGTATGGTCGCTACGTGAGGACCAAGAATAAACATGGAGGAGAGAGAAAGAGAGAGACAGACTACAAGAGAAAGGTGATGAACGAAGGAGTGATAGAGGAACATTAACCACCACTAAAAACACAACAACCACTGCAACAATCATCACAAAAACAGCAACACACACCACCACAGACGCCACTCACACACCGCAATTAATCAAGAATGAATGTGGAAGTGAGAATGGGGATGAGAGAGAGAGAGAGAGAGAGAGAGAGAGAGAGAGAGAGAGAGAGAGAGAGAGAGAGAGAGAGAGAGAGAGAGAGAGAGAGAGAGAGAGAGAGAGAGAGAGAGAGAGAGAGAGAGAGAGAGAGAGAGAGAGAGAGAGAGAGAGAGAGAGAGAGAGAGAGAGAGAGAGAGAGAGAGAGAGAGAGAGAATGGCTGGCAAGGGAGAAAAGGACAATGTATAAATGGAAACGTGAGGAGGAGGAGGAGGAGGAGGAGGAGGAGGAGGAGGTAAAGAAGATAAGGCAGCCTCGTGATAAGGTCGTGGCGGAGGTACTTGGGACGTTCGTGGTTCCTCCTTTCACGAACGTACACTCCTGACATTTGAGTGCTTATATCTCTCTCTCTCTCTCTCTCTCTCTCTCTCTCTCTCTCTCTCACACCATTAAGGGTCGCCACTGCAGCTCATACGTCTCCTACACCCTTACTCTTCAGCGCCTTCCTCCGCCACACTCGCCTCTTGCTTGTGTTCCTTCGCTGCTTCCATAAATTCCTCTCTTTAGTCTTCATCTCTTCCTAACTCCTAGTAATTACATTTTCACCATTCTCCATCGCTTACTCATTAATTTCCACTCTATAGTACATGAATAACCAAGTAATGCGTGATAATAGAGAGCAAAACTAATATTTCTCAACAAAACAGCATGCTAAGCCATTTATCATTACCATTTTCTCATCTCTCAGTCTCTCTCTCTCTTACATTTTCTTCCTTCATCTCTCAGTATAGAGAAACAACTAAGGGCCACAAGGTATGCTGCTGCTCGTGCTGTTTGGCTTTCCTAAGTGTTTCTTCCTAGATAGAATGAACCCTTAACATACACTAAACACTTAAACTAACCAGGATGTATAAAAAAAAAAAAAACCCGGGAAAATGAAGCACTTAACTAAAATCCAACATGACAGAGAGCAGTGTCAGTGTCAGTGGGTCAAATGAGGGCAGGATAGTACACTGAAACAAGAGTTTATATAAATACTACGAGTTTGTCAGGATAGGAGTGAGTACAGTGCGAGGAGACGAGAGCTTAAAGACGCTTGTTGAGAGAGAGAGAGAGAGAGAGAGAGAGAGAGAGAGAGAGAGAGAGAGAGAGAGAGAGAGAGAGAGAGAGAGAGAGAGAGAGAGAGAGAGAGAGAGAGAGAGAGAGAGAGAGAGAGAGAGAGAGAGAGAGAGATAGTGAGGATGTTGTTAATGGTCATGGTCATGAGGGGAAGGGAAGGAAGGAAGGAAGGAAGGAAGGATAGGGTAGGGAAGGAAGGGAAAGGAAGGGAAAAGGATAGGCAGAAAATAAAATCAAAGAAGACAGGAGAGGAGAAAAGAGAAGAGAAGAAAGAAAACAGAAATAAGAGAAAAGAATGAAATATATCAAATCAACATCAGCCCCTCAAAAAAAAAAAAAAGTATGAGAAGGATTACACACACACACACACACACACACACACACACACACACACACACACACACACAAAAAAAAAAAAAAAATGTATACAGGCCTACCTATTCCAAGCATTTACATCACAGCACACAGCAGCAGGCACAGAGTACTAGTGAAAGGGGTACAAACCGCTACACCGCATCTCTGTACCACTAATCGTAACACTGATCCTTATAAAATTAAAACATAAAACCCCCTGACATCTGCTTCACCTTGAGTTTCTTTACAAAAAATAAGAGAAAAAACTAAAATGGGGCAGTTTCTTCAGGTTAAGCAGGTGAGGGTAAACTAGCTTAACGTGAGAAAGAGAAGTGGAGGTAAAGGAAATGAAGGAAGAGAAGAGAGATGAGCTGGACGACAAACATTGGGAAGGAAAGGTTGATGAATGGAAGAAGAAGAACAAGAAAAATGAAAAGGAAGAGGAGATATGAGAATTTTTGATATAGATAGGAAAGGAAAAACTGATAAATGGTAGAACTACAAGAAAAGTGAAAAGGGAGAGTAGAAATGAGTTTTTATGACAAAGATAGAAAAGGAAAGGCTGATAAATGGAAGAAGTAGGAGAAAAGTGAAAAGGGAGAGGAAAATGAAAGTTTACGAGGGGGGGAAAAAAAGACATGAGGTGCGCACTGAGGGGTCATGAGGAAGATGTGAAGAAGAGAGCAAGAGACGAGGCGTGAAAAAAGGAAAAAAAAAAAAAAAAGAGGAAGTGCTTGAAGAGAAGTACTCGTAAAACCGGAGGAGTAGTGGAGAGGGAGGGAGGGAGGGAGGAAGGGAAAGGAGGGAGCAGAGAAACTCGGTAAGGAGAGAAGGGACAAGAGAAGGAAAGGAGAAAGATGGAGGGAGTGAAGAAGAGAAAAAAAGAAAGGTGGAGGAGAAGGAGGAGGAGGAGGAGGAGGAGGAGGAGGAGGAGGAGGAGGAGGAGGAGGAGGAGGAGGAGGAGGAGGAGGAGGAAGAGGTGGAGGAGGAGGAGGAGGAGGAGGAAGGTAAGAATAAGATATCAGACGAACCTTTCCCCAAACGTGAAATTTGGATGGGAATATAATCTCTCTCTCTCTCTCTCTCTCTCTCTCTCTCTCTCTCTCTCTCTCTCTGTATGCATTTTAAGTGTTTCTCCACAGACCAAGGAATGAATAAGTCAAATGTTTGTGCCTCACTGGGACACACACACACACACACACACACACACACACACACACACACACACACACACACACACACACACTGCTTGGCATAGAGAAATGTAAGTAAAATGGGAATGTGTGTCAGAGAGAGAGAGAGAGAGAGAGAGAGAGAGAGAGAGAGAGAGAGAGAGAGAGAGAGAGAGAGAGAGAGAGAGAGAGAGAGAGAGAGAGAGAGAGAGCTCCAACAAGTGATCTTCGTTACATAACGTTAGACACATTTTTCTTTACCTATAATTAAAGTGAGTTTTCTTTAGCTTAGGTCTCTTACTACTACTACTACTACTACTACTACTACTACTACTACTACTACTACTACTACTACTACTACTACTACTACTACTACTACTACTACTACTACTACTACAGAAGATGATGAAATATGAGCATTTTCTTTTAACTTTCTACATAGTGAATAAAGTGAATAATTGAAATACATTATACATATCCATTCATTTATTCACTATCTAAACCTGTTTGAAATAATGTGACGTCCTTTACTACTACTACTACTACTACTTTTGCTATTACTACCACTGTTACTACTACTATTACTACTACCACCACTACTACAACAACAACAACAACTACTACTACTACAACAACAACAACAACAACAACAACTACTACTACTACTACTACTACTACTACTACCACTACTACTACTACTACTACGACTACTACTATGCTTCAATTTGCTTCTGAGACAAACAGAAAACGGAGAGCTGACGTCGCGGAGAGTAACAAGACGCACTGCTGACGGAAAGAGAAGTTGTTGTGT
>NC_059293.1:16153794-16166294 GCF_017591435.1 Portunus trituberculatus
ACATTTAGTGGGGGAAACTGCGGCGTCAGGAAGATACAGCGCCCTTGTGTCTTGGGTTAATGGATGAATAACCTGCCACACTCCAGGCCACCGCTGCCCGGGGACGTGGTGGTCATATGTATGGTGCGTGGGTTTCCTCTGGTCGAGCGGGTGACTGTTCTGGGGGAAGTCCGTCAATAATTCCTGACCTCACTGCACCTTCCAGGAATACTCGTGAAATGTCTGGGAGGCGGTGACAGTCTGTGTGTGTGTGTGTGTGTGTGTGTGTGTGTGTGTGTGTGTGACATTTCATAGTAAATATACGAAGAAAATTTTTGACTGCCTTAGTACGTGAAGACAAAACAAAATAACAATGTCAGAGAGAGAGAGAGAGAGAGAGAGAGAGAGAGAGAGAGAGAGAGAGAGAGAGAGAGAGAGAGAGAGAGAGAGAGAGAGAGAGAGAGAGAGAGAGAGAGAGAGAGAGAGAGAGAGAGAGAGAGAAAGGAGTAAAACAGACACACGAAACTCAATTAAGACGAAGAAACAAAAAAGGAAACGTCCAATAGGAACTTCCAAAATTGATGTTTGCCGACAATTGCTGAGAAAACTATACGTTAAGTGAATCTACTCCGTTACATCCACTCCGATACTCCTCACATGTCTTCAGTATTCCCTTTATTCAAGCCACGATGCACGAACGAAGACTAAGAGAAAGATTGTAAGAAAAAGATGAAAGAATGTGAAAATGAAGGTAAAGTAGAATGTAATGAAGGAAACAGGAAAATAGAAATGGAAGAAAAGATTAAAAAAAACGAAGGCTAAGAAGATTCAAGCCACGATGCACGAACGAAGACTAAGAGAAAGATTGTAAGAAAAAGATGAAAGAATGTGAAAATGAAGGTAAAGTAGAATGTAATGAAGGAAACAGGAAAATAGAAATGGAAGAAAAGATTAAAAAAAACGAAGGCTAAGAAAAAGATTGTAAGAAAAAGGTGAAAAGAATGTGAAAATGAAGGTAAAGTAGAATGTAATGAAGGAAACAGGGAAAAGAAATGGAGGAAAAGATGATTGGAAAAGGAAAGAAGTGAAAATAGAGGGAAGATGGAGAAAAAAAAAACAAAACAAAAAACACAAAAACAAAGACTGATAGAAAGATCGTAAAGAAAAAGAAAGTAAAGAAAAAAAAAGAACGAAGTTGGGAAAAAGCAATGGAGGAAAAGATTATTGGAGAAGGAAACACGTAATAGTGGAGAGATGAAGAGAGAAAGGCAGGAAGAGACAACGGAAAAAAAAAAAAGGAGAAAATAAATTAAACGGAAGGTAAAGTTAGATAAGATGAAGGAAATGGGGAAAAATGGAGGAAAAGATTAATGAAGAAGGAAAGAAGTATAAACAGAGGAAAGATGAACGAAAGAAAAACACGATGATTATTGAAAAAAACGTAAAGGAAAAATAGGGGAAAATAAAACAAAAGAAAGATAAAGTAGAATAAGATAAAGAAAGCCAGGGAAAAAATGGAAAAAAAAATTAATGAAAAAAAAATTGTAACTGAAGGAAAAGACGAAGAAAAGAAAAACACGAAGGGATAACGAAAAAAAAAAATAGAATAAGATGAAGGAAGTTAGGAAAAAGAAATGGAAAAAGAAGATTAATTGAAAGGAAACAAATATGACTGAAAGAAAGATTACGAAAAAAGAAACAGAGGATGAATGGAAAAAAAATGAGAGAGAGAGAGAGAGAGAGAGAGAGAGAGAGAGAGAGAGAGAGAGAGAGAGAGAGAGAGAGAGAGAGAGAGAGAGAGAGAGAGAGAGAGAGAGAGAGAGAAACTAAGACCTCTTACTAGCAAATCTTTAAGTCTCAGTTTGAATGGACACACACACACACACACACACACACACACACACACACACACACACACACACACACACACACACACACACAAGATGAATTAATGTAATAGATAGATCCTTTTTTTTTTATTTAATACCATGTGGGCTTTTCACGGGAATTTATGGGCTAAAAGAGGTACTTTTTTGGGTACCTCCTATCTCAAAGCCCACCCGCTAGGACACCGTTGCCCCGAGTGAGGAAGCCCAATCTACACTCGGACCGTGGATGGGATTCGAACCCATGCGCTTGGAGACCCCTCGGACCCCAAAGCACGCATGGTTCCACTGTTAGTTTTGAATAGGAGTTTACTTTTATATATGACAAAATAAGTGTATGTACATATGTAATTACCAATGTGTTTAACATAAATGGACCTTTTTTCTCTCTTTTCATGCAGAATAGTTTTCTTTTTGTGTATCTGTAAATTCATAATATTACCCATAAAGTTATCTATAGCTTACAAAGGGCTATTTGTCGTGGTAAACTATTTTTTTCTGTTAATCCATGTACATAAGACAAATATAATAAAGTGTTTAAGTGTTTAGTCTCAGTGCACTTAATCCACACAGGGATGCTATTGTTTTCTTATCACAGAGAGTCTATACGCGAAGACAGCCCTGATAAAGCCGTGGCAGCCTCTCAGTGAGCGAAGCAGTTACAAGTTACGATTACAAGAAGGAATAAGTTATAAGTAATGAGTTGAGAGGCAGAAATATTGGCTCCCGATAAACCAATAACACCACTCTGTCTATCTGTCGTGTCTCTCTCTCTCTCTCTCTCTGTGTGTGTGTGTGTGTGTGTGTGTGTGTGTGTGTGTGTGTGTGTGTGTGTGTGTGTGTGTGTGTGATATCTCTCTCTCTCTCTCTCTCTCTCTCTCTCTCTCTCTCTCTCTCTCTCTCTCTCTCTCTCTCTCTCTCTCTCTCTCTCTCTCTCTCTCTCTCTCTCTCTCTCTCTCTCTCTCTTGCCTGTCACACACTTTTCCCTCCTGAAGGCTCCTCCTCACCTGTGCCGTAAATGACGCAGTAATTAACCTGAAGCAGCGGGGCCAGAATGCTGCACGTGAGGCGGAGATGAGGACGAGATGAGAAGGCACAATAAAAGGCGGCGGAGATTAAAGATGAAAGTAACGAGCATGAAAAGCAAGACGAGGAGGAGGAGGAGGAGGAGGAGGAGGAGGAGCTCAAGAAGGAGAAGGAGAAGGAGGAAAAGGAAGAAGAGCTCAAGAGGACATAAGACAGTATCCTTGCCTCCTTTAGAATCATCTAACAGGCAGTGAGGGATTGTCGTTAAGGTGAATAAGGTGACTGGAGAGTAAAAGCCTGTCAAGATCAAGATCAAGTAAATATAACAAAGCGACAAGTTTGCAGTTAACCCCTTCAGTGCCATGACGTGTTTTTATATCCATTCTGCTTACTGTTTACCGATTTCATACAGCGTCAGCAACTTATTTAGCGATTAAAATAGTGAAGATTCTGGTCATTAATCTTCCAACACATCCAATAGACCCTTTCTAATGTGAACAAGAATCGTCCTATCATACCCAAACTCCGTAAAAATGCGTCCCAGTGCTGAAGGAGGTGAGGCGACCGGTGTTGGCTTCGCTGTTCTTGTCTCTCTCATGGGTAACAGAAAGCTTACTGACTTAACACTTTCACTACTACATGACACATTTTCATTAATATTCACTTTGAGATAAGCAGACACAATTAAAAAAAAGCGCCGAAGATTAAAGAGATGGAGGAAAAGGATGATGATGATGATGATGATGATGATGATGATGATGAGGAGGAGGAGGAGGAGGAGGAGGAGGAGGAGGAGGAGGAGGAGGAGGAGGAGGAGGAGGAGGAGGAGGAGGAGGAGGAGGAGGAGGAGGAGACTCAAGTTAAATAGGTATTACTGAAATTTTGCAATGAAGATAATTGAGAGAGAGAGAGAGAGAGAGAGAGAGAGAGAGAGAGAGAGAGAGAGAGAGAGAGAGAGAGAGAGAGAGAGAGAGAGAGAGAGAGAGAGAGAGAGAGAGAGAGAGAGAGAGAGAGAGAGAGAGAGAGAGAGAGAGAGTCAGTCACTCCGTCAGTTATTGAAGAAATGAACACACAGCTTCAAGTGAGATTCGAGTTAGGTCAGACGTAGAAGCCAGGTCAGGTTTGGAGGAGGAGGAGGAGGAGGAGGAGGAGGAGGAGGAGGAGGAGGAGGAGGAGGAGGATGGAGAAGAGGAGGAGGTGAGTATTCGGAGAAGATGGAGACACACACACACACACACACACACACACACACACACACACACACACACACACACACACACACACACACACACACACACACACACACACACACGTCGCTATTTATGGGTTACGTATTGGTGACGGATACAGCGGTTTGTGTGTCGCTAAACTCTCACCACGGAGCCTCCCCTTCACACACTTTCTCTCTCTCTCTCTCTCTCTCTCTCTCTCTCTCTCTCTCTCTCTCTCTCTCTTCTTTTCTTCTTCTTACATATTTTATTTTACTAGTTATTCCTTTCCTAATATCTTGATTTTCCTAGTTATTCCTTTCCTCTCTCTCTCTCTCTCTCTCTCTCTCTCTCTCTCTCTCTCTCTCTCTCTCTCTCTCTCTCTCTCTCTCTTTGATCTACCCTACCTCTTCTTTCTTCTCCTTTTCCTTCTTTTACATATTTTTATCTTCCTCAATCTTTTTTTTTCTTATTATTCCTTTCTTAATAATAACTTGATCGTCTCTCTCTCTCTCTCTCTCTCTCTCTCTCTCTCTCTCTCTCTCTCTCTCTCTCTCTCTCTCTCTCTGGCGCACTCGTGAGATGATGATTGATGAAGCAAGGAGAGGAAAAGATGGAAGGAGAGAGTCAGGAAAAATTGTTGTATATATGTATTTTCTTGTTTTTTTTTTTAATACATCAAATCTTTACCACAGGACGAGAATTGTTATGACGTCTTTTCTCTTATCTTCCTATGCCTTATCGGTCAAGAGTCTTTGGATTATGAGTTCTCCTTGATGCGTAGATAGTGATAAAATTGTCTGTATAACGATAGGGTATATTGATTGTTATCTTGGTTATTAATTAAGTCATGTCTTGGTTCAATCTCTCTTTATTTTCGTAATTCATTTTCTCATTTTTGGTTAGGATTCCTTTTTAAACCTCTTGAGTACCATAACGCCTTTTCATATTCATTCTGGTTACTATTTGGTGATTTTATACAGCTTCAAAAACTGATGTGGGGATTAAAATAGTGAAGACGTTGGCTATTAATCTTTTGATCTCCATACACACTTCCTAAATCAAAATCATCTAATCACACCCAAAACTCAAGGTAAAAATGCGTCTCAGTACTGAATGAGTTAATTAACCTTTTGATGGCCACTTGGTACATTTGTCTTACTTACCAATCACTCAGAGACACTTTACTTGTACTACAGCAAGATCCAACCATTAAAAAAAAAAAAAAAACATTATTATTTACATTTGTAGACTGTGTGGTGTGCGTTCAGATGGTGAGCATGATTGGTGTGTGTGGGTGATACTGTTTAAAATGTCCATCCTTTATAAGTGAGCCAATGAACCACCATTAGAAAAAAAAAACATTATTAATTAGGTTTATATATTGTGAGGTGTGCGTTCAGATGGTGAGCATGATTGGTGTGTGTGGGTGATACTGTTTAAAATTTCCGGTTAGGTTAAGTTCGAACAGAAAATGAACTGGTGGAAATTCTTAGTTTAATCATCAATATTCCTTTTATTTCTATACGAGGAACGGCTACTCCCATTATCTTTTATTATTTTTTTTCCGGGAAACTGGAATACTATTTTTTTTTTCAAGGGGTATAAAAAAAAAGCTGAGGATTGAAAGGACTCACCGAGGTAAATCTATTTCTGTTGTATTTTTTTAGTCTTTATTTCTTTGTTAGTTTGTTTCTGGTCCGTTTGTTTTGTCTACCTGCCCTTTTGTGTGAGTGACTCTCTCTCTCTCTCTCTCTCTCTCTCTGAAGTGTTCTCCTTTATCTTTTTCATCTCAATTGTTATATATTTACCATAAAATCTCTCTCTTTCTCTCTCTCTCTCTCTCTCTCTCTCTCTCTCTCTCTCTCTCTCTCTCTCTCTCTTACTAGTCACTTATTTGGTATCACTAGTATTAAACCTATCTCCCCTTCTCTCTCTCTCTCTCTCTCTCTCTCTCTCTCTCTCTCTCTCTCTCTCTCACTTACACACCCTCTCTACCTTCTCTCATTCCCAGCCAACTTCTTCTGCAATCACTCATCCGCCGTTCTAATGTATTACCTAATTTTCCTTATTTATATTTCCAATCATCCTTCTTCGTGCTGACTAACTGATAGCCTTTCGGGACTCCGGCAATTTCAGGAGCACAGGAACGCCCCGCTCTTAAAAATGTGGGAAGGTAATGTATATGAGAGAGCGAGAGAGGGCTAGAGCGAGAGAGAGAGAGAGAGAGAGAGAGAGAGAGAGAGAGAGAGAGAGAGAGAGAGATGGAGAGAGATGTGAGGAAGAAGAAAAAGAAAAAGATGAAGAAGAAAAGAAGAAGAAGAAGAAGAAGAAGAAGAAGAAGAAGAAGAAGAAAAAGAAGAAGAAGAACACAAAACAAGAACAAAAAGAAGAACGTCACAAGAAGAAGAAGAAGGAGGAGGAAGAGGAGAAGAAGAAGAAAAAGGAGAAGAAGGAGAAAATGGAGGAGAAGGAAAAGTAAATGGAGGAGATGAAGAAGAAAAGACAAGAAAACAGGATATAAATACAAGAAACCATTACCTCTACTCCTTTTTTTTTCCCTTTATTTCACATCAACCCATCAAATACAAAATAAATAAATAAACAAGAGCCACACACAATTCCTATCAAAACCCCCCTACATCCTCAATACTTCATACAATGCACCGACACCAATTACTAAGACTTGTATCAACAAATCTCTCCTTCCCGCTGCGCCAAAGACGAGGAGAAGGAGAAGCGATATTTGTCAAAGAGTTCGCTGTGGGGAAGCAATTTTTACGTGCCAGTGGGCTTGACTACAAAAAGGTTACATGCGCAAGGTGTAGGTGGCGGTGTTTTTGTATTGCCACATACACACACACACACACACACACACACACACACACACACACGCGTAGCCAAACCAGAGAGACAGATAAAAGAAAGAATGGATTCAGAAATGGACTCAGTTAGACAAAAAAGATACTGGAACAAAGGGATGGATATGGGAAAAACAAAAAAAGAATCGAAGAGAAAGGTTTAGAGAAATAAAATAATGAAAGCCATCCATACACGAACGAAGAGACAAAAGAGATAAAAAAAAAGATAAAAAATATAGGAACAAAAACATAGCTGAAAAAAGATAAATAATAAGGGAAGAGATAAAGAAAAAAAAAAATAGGATGGTAAAGAGCATATTAACAAAGGAATACAGGAAGTTGTAGATCGATACACTAAAAAAATAAGATAAAACAGAAAGATGAATGAAAAGATACAAAAATATGAGAGCCACATAAATAAGAAAAAAAAGTACAAATACACAGACTTTTTATTGACAAACTGAAAGACAAACCCTCCCTCCCTCCCTCCTCCTCCTCTCTCTCTCTCTCTCTCTCTCTCTCTCTCTCTCTCACGCGCCGGCAATCCTTCAACGCCTGACTAACACCAATGCGTCCGTCTCAGAGAACCACCAATCACACGAGACCGCCACAGCGACCTCACCCTCCTAATCACTTAACCCGCCGAGAGAGAGAGAGAGAGAGAGAGAGAGAGAGAGAGAGAGAGAGACAGAAATGAGTAAAGAAAATAAGAGAACAAGTTAAAAATGAGGTAAACTAGGAAAGAACAAGGAGATATGAGGAGCAACGGAGAAGGAAGAGGAGGAATGAGTGAAGATAGCAGAGTAGGACAAGTGAGAATGATATAAACTGTGAGGAATAATGGAGAAGGAAGAGGTGAAGGAAGAGATAAGTGAGATACGTAGGTGGAGGAGAAATTACCGAGTGAGAAAGTTATCGAATACATTACGTAGCTTCTGCCGACTAATGCATTACGCTCACCAAGTAATTAGGTCTGGCGCGCATCGGTGTTTCGAGTTTAGGGCAACAAGTCAAGTGGTACGTGAAGAATGACTTGATCGATCAGCTCGCATGTCTCCTCTGCTCCTCTGTTCGCTCCGGGCCTAAATTCCACCTTAGCGATTCTCCTACTCGCTCATCACTCCATGCATTCACGTAAAGTAATTTACCCACATGATCAATGCACAATATAACAAAACCTAGATTTACCTTATGTAACCTAACCTAACCTAACCTAACCTAACCTAAATTTCACCCTAGCGATTCTCCTCCTCGCTCATCACTCTACGCATTCACGTAGAGTAATTCACCCACATGATCAATGCACAATATAACTAAACCTAAATTCACCTTACGTAACCTAACCTAACCAAACATGACATAACCAAACTTAACTCCTTCAGTATTGGGACGCATTTTTACCTTGATTTTTAGGTATGGTTTAAACGATTTTATTAGGAAAAGTCTATGGAGGTCTGAAGATTAATGGCCACAGTCTTCACTATTTTAATCCCCGACATAAGTTTCTGAAGCTGTATTGCCAAAAGCAGTAAGTAGAGTGAATATGAAAACGCGTCATGGTACTAAAGAGGTTAGTCTGATCTGATGTAACCTACTATAAATAAACCAAACTAAACCAAACCAAACCAAACCAAATATAACGTAACATGATATAGCATAAATGATTCACCATTGACCAGTTATTGTCATGGGACGCTGTAAGGACGATTAAACAGTATCGTCTATTCAGAAGTTAAGTTGTAACATTCCTTGCATAATTCAAGTCACTAATGTCTTGATGAATAATAGATATTTGAGCTATATATAGTTTGATGATTTATATAAACGAAAGAAAGCGACACAAATATAAATCACAGCATAAGAACTCTCAGAAATATCTAACGAAGAAAGTATGCCAAGGTTAAAAGTAAACAAATATAGACAAGATGTGGGAAACTCTACGGTAAACACCATTCACGTTTCACTACCTAAAATGAAGTAGAAGCACAAGTCACATATAAGTAAAAGAAACTAATATATAAAACTTAATGATGCAGAACACAAGTGGTAATCCAGAAATGATCATCTTCGTGTGGAGGAAAACTTACACATACACTAAACGCCTTAAAAAAAAAAACAAAAAACATAATCTACTGCCGGACTGTACTCACCAACGGACGAGGCGACGCTCCTTGGATAACCTGTAGAAAGAGAACTGATAAAAAAGTGAATAACCATGAAATGAATAATACAAGAATAAATAAATGAAGGAATAAATGATAGAGGAAAAAGGGAAAAAAATAATTGGGAAAGACGAAGTAGAAAAAAAAAAAAAAAAAAACCAGAAAAAAAGTTGGGAATTGTGAAAACCTTGCTACTTTAAAACAATTCCCTTCCCATCGTAACTTTTGGTGTAACAGCAGCAGGTGACACACCGCGACTTTTGCTGCCCCGTCACGCCGAGCCGTCAACAATTATAGAACAGCCTCGCAGAATTCATATTAATGTGTTTCCTATTACTTGTGAAACCCAATAATGCTTCAAATACTCACACTCAACAGGGAACAGTAATGAGAGAGAGAGAGAGAGAGAGAGAGAGAGAGAGAGAGAGAGAGAGAGAGAGAGAGAGAGAGAGAGAGAGAGAGAGAGAGAGAGAGAGAGAGAGAGAGAGAGAGAGAGAGAGACATATATTCTTGCTACTAAATATTACGAAAAAAATGTTACTCTTATTATATTTTACCCTGTGTGTGTGTGTGTGTGTGTGTGTGTGTGTGCGTGCGTCATTGACCTTCAACTCGCATATGCAAACATTTGTCACTTTTCGCGCGCTCATATTCACACCCCCATTAAAAAAAAAGAAAACGGTCATTGACAACACAGAATTTAGGCGTCGAATATTTTTGCCGGCAGATTACAATTTTAACCTCCATGAACGAACACACACATACACCGTGGGTAAAAAGAAAGTAATACGTGTGTTTCGCTGTAATATGGCTAGAATTTCAACTGTGTCATTACGAAAAAGGAATATTAATAACCGGTCCCACATCACTGAATACAAAATGTGTTATATTATCTGGGAGGAATAAGTAATGAGTAGGAGAAGACCAGGAACCGATGAAAAGAGCCTTGAGATAATTAGTTGGTAAATGAGTGAATAGATGGATATTCAATGAGTGGCTAGAGATGGATGGATAGATGGTTGAAAGAACTTACAGATGGATTTATAGAAAGAACACTACAACATTTGACATTTGTCCCTGACTTTTGGCTGATTCTACATCGATCTTTAAGGGAACTGGCATTTCAAGTGGGCCTTTTTTTTTATCAATCTTTCGTTGCCCTTGACTGGTTTTCCCTCTTGCAAAAAAAAAAAAAAAAAAAAATCCACCAAGCAGAAAAATACGAGTCACAGGAGATAAAAGCAAGATAAACAAGTGGAGAAGACTCGTACGTGTCACCAACCCAGTAATTGTATGGAAACTGAAAAACTAATTAAAAACTGAAGGAGGGCGTGCGAGTGATAAGCGTGACAGAAAATGCAGGTAAGGTGAAGAGGAGAGATACACAGTGATGATCATTACCAGGAGAAACAGAGAGAGGGATACAGTTCAGAATAATAAAGCATGATATAAAATACATAGTGAGTTAGGTTAGGTTATGTTAAGTTTACAGTATAACATGATAGCTGAAGAAATTAAAGGTGAGTGAACGAAGAACCAGAAACACAAGTAAAAATATGATACAGACTAACTTGATACGAGAGAAAAAAAAGAAGTCAATAACAATAAGAGAATGAAAAATAAC
Organism: Portunus trituberculatus; assembly: GCF_017591435.1. Taxonomy (NCBI): domain Eukaryota; kingdom Metazoa; phylum Arthropoda; class Malacostraca; order Decapoda; family Portunidae; genus Portunus; species Portunus trituberculatus. The sequence goes on from NC_059293.1 coordinate 16,164,541, forward strand.
GAAAAAAAAAAACTGAATATCAATCAAGAAACAACAGTAGGTCGCTATAGTCTAAATTATCAACATACCCACCACCACCACCACCACCACCACCAACAACAACAACAACAACAACCAAAGAAAAAAAAAAAAAAAAAAAAAAAAAAAAACACACACACATCCCCATCACCACCACCACCGCCACCTAACCCAAAATCCGTCCTAACCAGAGCACCACCACAACACCAGAGGACATTCCACCCACGGCCACCCCTTCCCCTCGCCCCATAAAAGGCAGGATGCACGGAAGAAGAGCAACACCCAGATACAGAAAGGGAAAACACAATCAGCTTTAGGACGGTCATAGCGCATCTCTGTCGCTGACCACAAAGGCAATGGACGGAAGAGAGAGAGAGAGAGAGAGAGAGAGAGAGAGAGAGAGAGAGAGAGAGAGAGAGAGAGAGAGAGAGAGAGAGAGAGAGAGAGAGAGAGAGAGAGAGAGAGAGAGAGAGAGAGAGAGAGAGAGAGAGAGAGAGAGAGAGAGAGAGAGAGAGAGAGAGAGAGAGAGAGAGAGAGAGAGAGAGAGAGAGAGAGAGAGAGAGAGAATATGAAGAAACACATACAGAAAAAAGAAAAAAAACATGACATAGACCTAGAAACACAGAGAGAGAGAGAGAGAGAGAGAGAGAGAGAGAGAGAGATGAAGACATAGAGAGACAGAGAAATAAGGAGACAGAGAGACACGAGGAAAGAGAAGGAGTAGTGGTTGATATTCTTCTCTCCTCTTCTCCTCTCTTCCAAGCCAGACGTTAAGGGACAAAGGACGACTGAGAGAACGTGGGAATGCTAAGAGTGCCTATCGCTCATTCTGGACGCCATCAACACCACGTGCGGCGCCTTGACATTCTGCGAAACTCACCGAGACTGCCACCACCACCACCGCTATTGTCAGAGTTACTACCAATGTTACCACCATGACGATTACTATGGCCATTACTACTATAACTATTACACATTCAACTCTTTCTTCATCATTACTGCTATTTGTTATGAATGCTTCCTGTTTCCAAAAGCGCTGATAGCATTTGGGGATCATTTGAGTAAGTTGGTATGGATGATTGAAAAAATGAATGAATGAACAAATGAAGGGATGAATAGATGGATGGATGGGTGAATGAAAGAGAGGATGTATGGATAAATGGATGGAAGGATGTGTGAATATATGTATGAAAGAATGAATGAATGAATAAGTGGATAGAATAAATAGATGAATGGAGAAATGGACGGATGAGTGACTAAAAAAATGGGTAAAAGCAAACATATCTAAAACAGTCTTTATTATTCCTATTAATTAATGATATCTAACATTCACTCTTATATAAACCAAAACAACACTAATTAACAACATCTCTCCAACGCGAATAAGAAAACCTACAACCATTTTCAAAACCATACTGCATAAATTTCACACCTTTCATACTCCCTCACTAATACACTTTTTGAAGATACCAATACTTCTATCTTCAAATCCATCTAATACTAATAAAAACCTGGGAACATTTACACACTTGATTGAACACCACAATTCCGCCGCTCACCGCAAACCTTATAAATTCACACGCCAATCAGCTTTAGGAATATTCACCCTCCAACACTTCAAGGCTCTTAATACTCTTATCCTATTAATGTTTCCCTCAATTCACTCAGTCACTCGCTTCAGCATTTATACAATATTCAAAATTCACACACACACACACACTCTCTCTCTCTCTCTC
>NC_059293.1:16171294-16196294 GCF_017591435.1 Portunus trituberculatus
AGTTTTTCATTTATTTTTTTCATCAAACGTATCTGACGGATTCATGTATATTTTATTTTGTTATTCACTTATTCATTCATTCATTCATTCTCTTTGACTAGTGTGTTATTAATTGATTCATCTCGTCGTTTGTCTATTCACATTCCTGTTAGCGTATGAATTTCCTCGAATTCATTTTTAAACTGTTACTTTTTTGTCCATTTTAACTCTTAGAAACTTTCAACATACTTCCCTTCCATTTTCTTTGTCAGTCACAATTACAGGCTGAACTACTTCAAATTACACCATATGCATAATAACTCCAGAGCAAACCATTATAAAGAATACTGAAATAAAACTGAAACACATGAAAAAGAGAGAGAATTATATGCAGCAGTACATGAAATCATCTTGAAATTGTTACTTTTTTGCCCATTTTAACTCTTAAAAACTTTCAAGATACTTCCCTTCCATTTTCTTTGTCATAATTACTGTCTGAGCTACTTCAAATTACACCATTTACACAATAACTCCACAGCACACCATTACAAACAATATGGAAATCAAACTGAAGCACAAGAATAAAAGAGAAAAACATGTGCAGCAGTTACGAACATAAAGTCATATTGATAATCTATGAAAAACACTTTAATATAACATTTAATATTCCTTACTTTAATACAGCTTATGGGAGGGAGGCTCGTGTGAGGCTGGAGGAAGGGCTCACATGAAAGGATAGGAAGGGCATGGGAAGGGAGAGATGAAAGAAGAGGAGAGCTGGAAAGACCCTAAAGGAGAGGAAAGGAGAGAAAAACATGGAGAGGAGTGAGAGGAAAGGGTTAGACGAAAGGGTAGGAAAAGGATGGAAAGGGAGAGATGAGAGTAAGGAAAGGGAAAGTGTTGGAAATGAGAGATGAGAGGATTTCAGAAGACACAAGAGGAAGGAAGGGGAAAACCAGGAGAGGAAAGGGAATATGTGAGCAATGAAATGAAAGGGAAGGAAATGAAGAAAAAAAATATAAGCAAATATTAAAAAAAGACATGAAAGAAATAGGACGAATGGAAATGAAAAAAGGTGGAAAAGACGAAAAAAAGAAAAAAAAATCAAAACTCTTAAACGTCGATCAAACAGAAAAACAAAAAACAAAAAGGAAAATAAATAAAGATGAAGACAAGAAAGCAAGAACAAACAAAATAGAAAAGACAAATAGAGAAAAAAAGAAAACAACTGAAAAAAACGAAAATACGCGAAAAAGAGAAGCAGCTTACTCCCAAATGATACAAAGAAGAAAACGGATGAAATCAGAAATCAGTGAGAGAGAAAAAAAGAGAGAAAAAAAAAAACGATGGGAAGAAAACAAGAGAAGAGGAAGGCGAGGAAAGGAGAGAAAAAAAAGAGGAGAGAAAGGGGAAAAGGTGAGCAATGAAATGAAATAGTACAAAGAAGAAAACGGATAAAACGATAGACAAAAAAAAAAAAACGAAATCAGAGAGAAAAGAGAAAAAAACGTGTGGAAGAAAACAAGAGAAGAGGAACGAGAAGGAAGGAAGGAAGAAAAAAATAACAAGAGAGAAGAGGGAATAGGTGAACAATGAAATAAGAGAGCACAAAGAAGAAAACGGATGAAACGAAACAGACAAAGCAAATAACAGAACCGGAGAGAAAAAAAAGAAAGACGAAAAAAGGATGTGGGAGAAGAAAACAAGAGAGAGAGAAAAATAAAAAAAAAAAGCAAGGAAAACGTACCAAAACAACACCATACTCCCAGAAGAGAGAAAGAACATGTACTAACTTGCTACCTCGGATGTTTGGGAAGGACTGATAAAAAAAAGGTAACAAAATAAAAAAGAAGAGAAAAAAAGGGAGAGGGAAGGAAGCACAGGAAGAGAGGTCAGGTGAAGAGGGAAGGAGGGAAGGAGGAAGGAGAGGGAGGGAAGCTAGAGGAAGAATAAAGGGTTGGAGGAAAGATTTAGTCCAGAGCCACTTAATCTTCGTTGAGGAAAGAACAAAAACTTGTCTATTTTGGGAAAAGAAAACGTGAATGAAGGAGGAGGAGGAGGAGGAGGAGGAGGAGGAGGAGGAGGAGGAGGAGGAGGAGGAGAAAGAAGCAAGGTAAGGATGGAGAAATATATATAGAGAGAAAGAGATATGAAGAAGTGGAAGAAGAATAGAGAAGATGAGAGAGAAAATATAAGATGATGTAGGAAGGATTGGGGAAGAAGAAGGAGGGAAACCCGGAGAGAAGAATAAAGATAGGAAAAGAGGAAAATAAAGTGGAGGAAGAGAAGGAGGGAGAGATGGATAAGTGAAAGAAGAATGGAGAGCAGAGATGAATGAAGTGGAGGGAAGATGAAAGAGAAAATGTAGGAGGATGAAGGAAGGGAGAATGGAGAAAAAGATGAAGGAGAGCTGAAGGAAGGGAGAAATAAGATGATGAAAGAAAAGGATAAAAACATGCTGAAGGAAAAAAAGAAAAAATGGAAAGAAGGAAGAAGGAAGCAGTAGAAAAATGAAAAGTAACAGATAGAAGGAAATAAATATATAAAAGAACATGAACATAGTAAAGATGGAAATGAGAGAGAGAGAGAGAGAGAGAGAGAGAGAGAGAGAGAGAGAGAGAGAGAGAGAGAGAGAGAGAGAGAGAGAGAGAGAGAGAGAGAGAGAGAGAGAGAGAGAGAGAGAGAGAGAGAGAGAGAGAGAGAGAGAGAGAGAGAGAGAGAGAGAGAGAGAGAAACAAGAGAGAGAAAAACAAGAATAAGGAAACACGTAGAAGACAAAAAAAAAAAAAAAAAAAAAAAAAGATAAAGAACAATAACAAAAAAAACAAAAACAAAAAACAAGGAAAATAGAAGAGGCATAATAAATAATAATAACAATAATAATAATAATAATAATAATAATAATAATAATAATAATAATAATAATGAGAGAAGGGGGATGAAGGAAAGGAGGGAAAAGCAGGAAGGAAAGGCAGCAGGAGGGAGGGAGGGAGGGAGTGGAGAGAGGGAAGGAGTGGAGGGAAGGAAGACCATAAACACACTCCCTTCTCCTTCCTCGCGTGCTCCTCGACTCTTCATTAATGGATTTTGGTTGCCTTGTACCTGCCAGAATTTGGTTAACTGGTGCACCTTTGTTCATTTCTTACTCTCTCTCTCTCTCTCTCTCTCTGTGTGTGTGTGTGTGTGTGTGTTTCTTTCCCTTTGTGAATATTTTCGTGAAAGTATGTATGGTACGTAGATAAAGAGATAGATATGTAGATAGATAGATAGATAGATAGATAAATAAGAAGATAGATAAGTTAGGTTGAAAGACACGGGGAATCTTAGACAAATAAATACATATATACACAAATTGCTTAGATTCATAGATATAAATGGAGACTGACAAATATTCATACATACATACATACATACAGAGACATACAGACAGACAAACAGGAAGATACAAAGCTGGATGGATAGATAACAGTACATAACACTACAAAAATACAACAGAGGAAAGGAAATATTACAGTCATAGATAAATACATACATACATACATACATACATACATACATACACTCACCTTAGTCTTGTGTGTACCTAAATTTCATGCAGCCGTGTACACCTGAGTCACGCACATGTATTCCAACTAACTTGAATTCTTGCACATCCATGACATGCAAACGTACACACACATACACACACACACACAGAGACACGAGAGAGAGAGAGAGAGAGAGAGAGAGAGAGAGAGAGAGAGAGAGAGAGAGAGAGAGAGAGAGAGAGAGAGAGAGAGAGAGAGAGAGAGAGAGAGAGAGAGAGAGAGAGAGAGAGAGAGAGAGAGAGAGAGAGAGAGAGAGAGAGAGAGAGAGAGAGAACTATTTTCTCTCATTATAAACAACTTGAGCTTCTTCGTCCAAAAAAAAAAAAAAAAAAAACAAACAACAACTTGGGATTATCAAAAGTAGACCATTTTCATTTAATTTACCACCGAGAGAGAGAGAGAGAGAGAGAGAGAGAGAGAGAGAGAGAGAGAGAGAGAGGGAGAGAGTGTGTCCAGTAAACAAGAGCCTGACTAACGACATTGGCCAATAGGTAAACGTTATGTATAGAGTTAAGTACAGGGTAGTGGTGGTGGTGGTGGTGGTGGTGGTGGTGGGTTGGGGGGAGGAGGATGGGGGAAGGAAAAGGGGAGGGAAAGTTATGAATACTAGACGAGAAATATGGAAACTTCCCCCCCTCTCTCTCTCTCTCTCTCTCTCTCTCTCTCTCTCTCTCTCTCTCTCTCTCTCTCTCTCGGTAGGGGAAATCTTGCCTGGATAGAAACGATTGGTGGTGGTGGTGGTGGTGGTGGTGGTGGTGGTGGTAGTAGTAGTAGTAGTAGTAGTAGTAGTAGTAGTAGTAGTAGTAGTACCTTTTCCTCTTTTCTTCTATTCTATTTTCCTCTCCTTCCCTACTTATCTTCCTCATTTTTTCCTCTTCCTTACCTTTTTATCAACTATTTCAGCTTTCCTTCCACCTTTCCCTGGTTTTCCTTCACTCTCTTCAACAATTCTCTTTTTCCTCCCTCTTTGCATATTTCCTCCTTTTCCCTCCTCGTGCTTTCCTCCTGTTTCCTTACCCTTTCATTTTCCTCCTCCGCCTTCCCGTGCTTTCACCTGCCACGATTATTCCCACTTCTTTTCCTCCTTCCTGCCTCCTCTTAGTCCTTTATCACCTCCACTTTCCCTCCTCACTTAGCTAAATGGCCCTTAATACTTTCCTCCTTCTTACCCTCAATTATGCAATACTTTCCTTCCTTCATTCCTTCCCTCCTCCATTCCTTCCTTCATTCCTCTCATTGTTCATTAATTGACACTTTTTCGCTTTTCCTTCATCTTATTTAGTTTTTTCTTTTTTCTTTATTTCTTCATTCCTTCCATCTATTCTTTCTTCCTTCATTCCCTTCTGTTTGTTCCTTTTCTTTCATCTTGTGTATCTTTTTTCTTTTTGTTTCCTTTCGATTATAAATTTCCACTTTCCACTTCTTCATTAATTTCATTTCGTTCTTTTCTTTCTTTCTTTCTTTCTCTATTTCTTCACTCCTTCCATCCATTCTTTCTTCCTTCATTCTCTTCTGTTTGTTTCTTTTTCTTTCATCACGTGTCTATCTTTTCTTTCTTTTCGTTTATTAATTGACACTTTTTCGTTCTTCCTTCATTTTCATTCTTTCTTTCCTTTCTTTCTTCATTCCTCTCTACTTGCTCCTTCTTGACAATAGTGGAGTAGGAGAGAAAGGAAGGAAATACGGCAGGAATGAGTAATGAATGAAGTAAAAGATATAAAAATGAAGAGTAAATAAGGAAGTAAACTATAGAGAAAGAAAAAAAATGAAGAAAGAAGCAAAGAAGAATAAAAAATGAGAAGGAAACACGGATGGAAATATAAATTGAATGGAAGAAGGATGTAATAAAAAAATGACGAAAAAAAAACTGAAAGATGGAGAAGAGAAAAGATGAAAGAGCACAAGGGCAAAAATGAAAGAAACATACAATACAACACAATAAAGAAATAACGAAAAATAATGACATCAAAAGTAAGGAAGAAAAGGAAAACGAAGAAGAAAGACTGAAAGGGGGAAAGATGAAAGAGCACAATAAATATTCAGGAAGAATCGACAAGATGGATTTGAGCTGTCACTGGAACTTTCCTTTACAAATACAACAATAATTCCTGTGTTTGTGAAGCGCAGAGTCACCGTGATGGAAGGAAGGGATGACGCAGGGCTGAAATCACTGACATACCCACCACGACAGCTACCACCACCGCCGAGGTCACTATGCTATCTACTACCATTACAATTTTACTTTTCATTACGTCTCTCTTCCTCAACAGATACGTGTCTGGGTATGATCTCGCAAAAGGAACGCCACCATAGGTAATATCACCGCCAGGAAGCCCAAGATCACTAAGGATACGAACTACTACTATTACTTACACTGACATAACATCAACAACTATAGTTTAACAGCTGAACTATTAATCCAGCTACTAATAATGCCAGCTTATTCACTAACGTTACTACTACTCGTACTACTATTACTTAAACTGACATAACGACATCAACAACAACAGTTTAACAATTGAATTACTAATATAGCTACTAATAATACCAGATTATTTACTTACGTTACTACTACTACTTCTACTACTACTACTATTACTACTGCTACTACTACTACTACTACTACTACTACTACTACTACTATTACTACTACTACCACTATTACTACAGAGGAGAGTAAGAGATACGCTACAGCCATTTTTTCTTTCTTTTACTTTTTTTGACTGATATAAACGAGAAAGTAGATTAAAAAAAAAAATAAATAAACAAGAATTCAACTGCATAAAAAAAATTAATAAATACAAAACCAATAAAACTTTGAAGAACACCAACAAAAATAACAACAACAACAACAAAAACGTCATCATCATCATCATCATCATCATCATCATCATCAACATCAGTACTAACAACAAAACTTTATTGAAGCTGAGAGGAAGATGAAAGACGAAGGAAGGAAATGAAATAAAAAGAAGAAAAAGAACAACTTGATAACAGATAGACAATGCACACACACACACACACACACACACACACACACACACACACACACACACACACACACACACACACACACACTGACCCTTAACCTCTCCCATTTCCCTCTCCCTCTCTCTCTCCCCATGCGATGTACAGGCTTAAAGAGAGTTGAGTGAGAGAAGAACAACGTCTCTCTCTCTCTCTCTCTCTCTCTGTTCTTTTCATGATTTTTTCCAATTCTTTCTGCTTCATTTCTTATTCCTATTTTTACTTCTCTCTCTCTCTCTCTCTCTCTCTCTCTCTCTCTCTTATTTACTTCCATTCATGTGTTTTATTATTTTTCTAATCTTCACGTTACCTCCTGTTCCTTCTAGTCATCACTCCTCCTCCTCCTCCTCCTTTTTCTTCTTATTCTTCTTCTTCTCCTCCTCCTCCTCCTCCTCCTCCTCCTCCTCCTTCTCCTCCTCCTTTTTCTTCTTATTCTTCTTCTTTCTCCTCCTCCTCCTCCTCCTCCTCCTCCTCCTCTTCTTCTCCTTCTTCCTCCTGTCCACAGCACGGAGGAGACTCGATAACAGGCCGCGGGACATTATTGATCCCAAAGGAGGAGCCGTAAAGAGTTTTTGTGGTCTTTGTCACCGCGTTTGCCTGCACACTGCCGGGAAGTCATCAGCTGCTTGTGTCTGTGTGTGAGTCCTGGTGCTGTTGATTTCTTGCTTTCAGGGTTTATTTAGTGGGTTTTCTTTTTCTTTTTTTTTCCTATTTGATTTTTTCCTTTCTTATTGTCTTCTCTCTTCTCTCTCTCTCTCTCTCTCTCTCTCTCTCGTTCTTAATTTAGTTCTTTTGGTTTTTCTTTTTTTAATTGACGAAGAAGAAAATGAGATGGCAAGAGACAGAAAAAAGAGAGAGAGAGAGAGAGAGAGAGAGAGAGAGAGAGAGAGAGAGAGAGAGAGAGAGAGAGAGAGAGAGAGAGAGAGAGAGAGAGAGAGAGAGAGAGAGAGAGAGAGAGAGAGAGAGAGAGAGAGAGAAGAATGAAGGAAAAATGAGATGGCAATATTTAACTTGATGCTGAAGTATTCTGTAACGGGACCCAAGGCGCCGGTAGGAGGGAGGCGCCCTTGCCTGCACGACGCCCTTGAGGTGGTGGTCATTGTCTGAAGAAGGGGAGGGAAGAAGGAGAATAGACTGAGGGAGGGAAGGAGACCGTGGGAGGAAGGCACAACTGGGGGGGGGGGAAGGGGAAGGAGAGAGGTAAGGACCCAAATAGAAGGAGCATTAAGAGGGAAGTGAGAGGAAAGAGGGGAATATAAGGGAAAGAATGGAGGGGAAGAGGTTAAAGGGAGGAGGAGTATTTGTAGGAGCGTTGTTAGCATTGTTACTTAGAAAATGAGGGAGAGAAAGAGGGGGGGGGGTGGAGGAGAAAGAGAAGGCGTGGGAAGAAATAAAAAGGGAAGGACTTGCAAGGGAGAGAAGGAAGAATGGAGAAATGGAGGAAGATTAACGGCGAGGGAATGAAAGAAGGTGAAAAGAGAGGGAGAGAAGAATAGAGACTGGGAGAGAGGGAGGGAAAGGAAGAATTGAGGCAGGAAGGAAGGAAAAAGAAAGAAAGGAGAGAACAAGAAAAATAAGAAAGAAAGAAGGAAAGGAAGAAAAGAGAGAGAGAGAGAGAGAGAGAGAGAGAGAGAGAGAGAGAGAGAGAGAGAGAGAGAGAGAGAGAGAGAGAGAGAGAGAGAGAGGAAGATAATGTTAGGATTTTACGTGTCCATCTGTTTAAACTCTCTCTCTCTCTCTCTCTCTTATTTGTGGGGACACTTCTCAATACAAATAACGAAAAAATCTGAAACGGCTGAACGAATTCTCATTAAACTTGGGCCATTTTTGCGACATACTAAGGAGACATGAGAACCTTGCGATTTCTTTCATTTTATTTTTTTCACTTTTTTTCGTCGATTGCTTGGGAAGAGAACGAAGAGATAATGCAAAGAGAAAAGACTTGACGCGTGTGAAGTCTTTGCTTTTTTTCTTACATAGTTTCTTCTCTTATTTTTTTTCCCATACCTACAAAAAATGCGTTTTCCTGTTATATATTCATACGTGATGTGAGAGTTTACAATAGATGATAATTTGAATGTTTGTTAGTGTGGGAGGAAGAGAAGGGAAGGGAAGGGAAGGGAAGGCAAGGAGGGAGGGAGGGAGGGAGGGAGGGAGGAGGGGAGAGAGGAAGAAATAGAAAGAAAGAAAGAAAGAAAGAAAAAAAAGGAAGAAAGAAAGGAAAGATGGAAGGAAGGATGTAAGAAAGAAAGGAAGAAAGAACGAAAGAAAGAAAGGAAGGAAGGAAGGAAGGAAGAAAAAAAGAAAGAAAGAAAGAAAGAAAGAAAGAAAGAAAGGAAGGAATGAATGAAGGAATGAAGGAAAGAAGGAAGGAAGGAAGGAAAAAAGGAAAGATTGATTGATTGATTTTTTTTGGCCTTCATTTTACACAATTTGCAAAGACTAAATGATCCTTTCAGCTAAAGAGAGAGAGAGAGAGAGAGAGAGAGAGAGAGAGAGAGAGAGAGAGAGATCACGAAAGAGGACAGAGGGACATGCATTAACCAGAGACGGGGGAGGGTAAGCATGAAATCACCCATCTCACTACTACTGGTAAGGAAGGCGAGTAATACTAATCGAGCTAATGCCAGGCTTACAGATCAACGTCGTCAAAGGAACACTGATTGAAATACTGATGACCAGCCCTTCATGACCCGCCGCGAGACATGAAAAGGCACTCATAGACGCCACCAATCTCTTATTCTGTTGCGCGGGGACGTTTTCTGAGAGCGAGAGAGAGAGAGAGAGAGAGAGAGAGAGAGAGAGAGAGAGAGAGAGAGAGAGAGAGAGAGAGAGAGAGAGGGTTTTAAGGTGATTGTGTAAATGAAAGGGAGTGTGAGAGGAGAGGAGAGGAGAGGAGAGGAGAGGAGAGGACAGGACAGGAGAGGAGAGGAGAGTAGAATAGAGAGAAGAGGAGAGGAAAACAGAAATAAAGAGAAAAAGGAAAGAGAAGAAAGGAGAGAAGAGAGGAGAGAAAACAGAAATAAAGAGAAAAGGAGACGAGAAGAGTGGAGACGAGAGAAGAGGAGAGAAAAAAACAGAAATAAAGAGAAAAGGAGACGAGAAGAGAAGAGAAGAGAGGAGAAGGGAGGAGAGAAGATTGACAAAATATTATAGAGTAAAGGAAGGGTTAAGACAGAACGGAAAAAAAAAATTAGGATAAGAAGAAAAGAGAAGAGAAGGCAAATGATAAGGAAACAGAGGAAATAGGGAAAAGAAAGGAAGGAAAAGAAAAAAGAAAGAAAAGAAAAGAAAGAGAATAAAAGACGACCAAGAATAACAACAACAACAACAACAACAACAACAACAACAACAACAACAACACGACTACAACAACAACAACAACAACAACAACAACAACACGACAACAACAACAACAACGTGCTCAAGATGGAATAGTTCAAGGAATATCGATGGAATATTTTTAGAAGTCAATTTATTATCGAAGCCGCACGCGGAGAGAGAGAGAGAGAGAGAGAGAGAGAGAGAGAGAGAGAGAGAGAGAGAGAGAGAGAGAGAGAGAGAGAGAGAGAGAGAGAGAGAGAGAGAGAGAATTTCCCCTGAAGACTAAATAGATGCGATGAGTGAAAATTATAAAAAAGAATGTGTTTATAGCGTAAGAAAGTTGAAAATCTGAATAACGACTGGGAAAATCAGAAGGAAGGTAAAAATCAGAAAAAGTAACGTGAAAACAGAAGAAAGAAGGTGAAAATAAAGAAAAGGAAAGTAAAAATCAGAAGTAAGGTGAAGAAAATCAGGAGAAAAAATGAAAATAAGAAAGAAGGTAAAAAATCAGGTGAAAATCAGAACGGGAAGTAAAAAAAATCAGAAGAGAGAAGGAAAAATCAGAAGAAGGAAGGTGAAAATCAGAAGGAAGGAGAAAAAAATCAGAAGGGAAAGGTAAAAAAACCGAAAAAAATGGTGAAAATAATCAGGAGGGTGAAAATCAAGCTACTTTCCTTCACTTTAATTTTCAGACACCAGAGACACGCCGGGCAATGAGACGCGCTGTGAAGGAAGCGAGAAAAATTAATCTGGTGTTGGTGCATTGCTCGGCTTTACCTGCAGCCTTTGTAGCGCTCTTATTGGCCACCAGGCGCGATTCATGGGTTCGTTAGTGGCTCCACCTTGAGAAACAGAACTCCATATGGTCCGTCCTTAGTCTCTGCTGGGTCTACTGGTTCTGTTTTAACCTTTTAAGTGTTGTGTTGTGTTGTGTTGTGTTGTGTGTGTTGATTTGTGTTTCAGATTTCTTGAGTTTTTTTATGTTTTCTTTCAACATCAAAATATAAAAATCGCTAGTGATAACTGTAAAAATGATGAGCTCTTCAGTACTGAGACGCATTTTTATTACGAGTTTTGTGTGTGATTAGACGATTTTACTTACATTAGCAAGGGTCTATGGAGGTCAGAAGATTAATGCACGGAGTCTTCACTATTTTAACCTACCACATAAGTTTCTGAGGCTGTATAAAATCGCCATATAGTGAGCAGAGTGAATATGGACACGCGTCATGGTACTGAAGGGGTAAAGACGCAATGAGAAAAAAAAAAAAGGAAAGGAAAGGAATGGAAGGTAAATGACATGCAGACGACAATGATGATGATGATGATGGTGGTGGTGGTGGTGTTGGTGGTTGAAACGCTGATGATAGTGATGATGGAGGAAAAAGACAAGACTAAAAATTAAAAAAAAGTAAATAAAAGAAAAAACACTGTACTAGTACCTCGATGCAAGTTCTAAGCCTGAGAGGACTCGAACCCTACTCAAGCAAAGGATCGAAGTTCACACACACACACACACACACACACACACACACACACACACACACACACACACACACACTCGAGCCACGAACACCTAAGGACCTGCAACCTACTGATGTACATTCTCTCTCTCTCTCTCTCTCTCTAAGCGGAAGGGAACGAGAGCTGAGGGACAAAGCGAGAGCAAGAGCAAGAGCGAGAGCGAGCGAGCGAGAGAGAGAGAGAGAGAGAGAGAGAGAGAGAGAGAGAGAGAGAGAGAGAGAGAGAGAGAGAGAGAGAGAGAGAGCGTTGGAAGGTACGAGGGATGGAAGGGAGGGGATAGGAGTGAACAGTGAAAGGGAGGAGGAGGAGGAGGAGGAGGAGGAGGAGGAGGAGGAGGAGGAAAGTCACCGGTGCTTGTATCTATAATGCATGTATAGTGCGTTGCAAAGGAGGAAGAGGAGGAGGAGGAGGAGGAGGAGGAGGAGGAGGAGGAGGAGGAGGAGGAGGAGGAGGAGGAAACAAGGAGTCACGGAGTACAATATAGTGAAGATAGATAGAGAGAGAGAGAGAGAGAGAGAGAGAGAGAGAGAGAGAGAGAGAGAGAGAGAGAGAGAGAGAGAGAGAGAGAGAGAGAGAGAGAGAGAGAAGCATTCTGTACTCTATTATACACCATGTCAGAATAAAGCTATTTCTTTATTTTTTACCTCCCTCGACCTCGCCTCCTCTTACTCCCCCCCTCCTCCTCCTCCTCCTCCTCCTCCTCCTCAGGCGTCGCCATCTCTAATATTAGCTCCGTCTATTAATTAATGAAACGGCTAACACGGTAGTAGTAATTGCTAACACACACACACACACACACACACACACACACACACACACACACACACACACACACACACACACACACTTTCCTCCCTCATATTCCTTTAACACTTTCATTCCTCACATAATTCCCAGAAACCAATGCAAAAAATTGAACAAAAAACAATATGTGTGAATGTGTATATATATAATTTTTGTGTGTGTGCCTACGTAACTATTCTTATTTTTTTTCCTCTTTTACTTTAGTTATGGCTACCAAAAAAAAGGTGCTCGCCACTTTCGAGTCAATATGCCTCTACTGGAATTCACGATATATTCTTTGCCCGCTCCTCTAAAATTCTCTTTAATCTGACGTGCAAACAGAGAACAAAAGACAAGGATCTCCCCTCCCTACGTTTTCTTCTCGAGTCTGCGTTTACTCTGCTTCCATTTTCTTTCATACATGAGATTTGGTTACGGTCCGTCTTCCTGGGATCGGTGCCTGGCTGCCCGCGGTTCGTTTTCTATCATAACTACTGTCTATCTTTGTGTTTAATTCCTTGCTTACCTATGAACGAGTATTGGTCTATTTTGTATCTATTTTTTGCATGTGTTTGTGTATTTATCTTTCTATTTAGCTGTTTGGTTGTTAATATTCCCGTGTCTATCTGTCCTTTTTTTTTTATTCACGTTTATGTATGAGTATGAGTTTTTTTTTATTTAATCTATCTATTTGTAAGTTATTTGATTATCTATCTATTATATTTTGTCTATTTTTCTATCCTTTTACCTGCCTGGCTATCAAAATATCTACTTATTCACATGTTTTATTGGTCACTTTATTGATCAGTCTGTCATTCTGTTATCTACCCATTGATTTATTTACCTATCCATTTACCCATCTTGTCTATATACCTATTTTTGTGTTATTCTGTGCTTAAATATATCAATCTCTTTTTAAACCAATTATCTACTTATTAACATTTTTTAATAGTTACTTCATTGATACGTCTGTCAGTCTGATTATCTACGCATCAATCTGCCTGTCTTATCAAGTATTTACCTATCCATCTTGTCTATCTTGTGTATTTACCTGTTATCCTATGCTCTAATCCCTCTCTTTTCATACACCAACTATCTAATCATTAACATGTTTTATTTCTTACTTTATTGATAGTCATCTGTCTGTCTCATCAAATACTAACTTATCCATCTATCTATCTTGTGTATATATCTATTTACCTGTTATCCTATGCTTTAATATACATCAGTCTCTTTTAAACCACTAAACTGTACATTTTCCTACCTTCCAGTCTACCAAACTCTACTCAAACATTCATCAATCAATCTTGTCTACGTATCTTCAAACACATAGAGACCAAAATAAACGTGACTGGTTTTCTATCCCACCATATAACCAATGCATTACCAAGCGTCCCTCCTCCTTTTTCTTCTTGTATAATCCCTTCCACTGTGCGTTATTCACCGGCCAGGTATAAGAAGGTAGATGGACAGATGGGTTGCTTGAGTTCACCTTGCTCAGTGGTCAGACCCTGCTCAATGTTACACGAAAAGGTTCACTTCCAGCCTGGCCCATGGGAATATAAAAACATAAAAGAAGGGAGGGAGGGAGGGAGGGAGGGAGGGAGGAAGAAGAGGAGGAGGAGGAGGAAAGAAGAAGAAGAAGAAAAAAATAATAATAAGATGATGAAGAAGAAGACGAAGAATGAGAATAAGAATAAGAGGAATAATAATACGAAGAATAAGAATGTAAAATAAAAATAAAAGTAAAAAATAATAATAATAAGAAGAAACCAGTATATCTACATAAAGAAGAAGAAGAAGAAGAAGAAGAAGAAGAAGAAGAAGAAGAAGAAGAAGAAACCACTAGATCTGCAAATAAGTAGACCCTGTATAAAGATTGCCTATATACATTTACTTATCGTTTCTGGACATGTATTTAACTGAATCTCTAAAGTTAACCTGTTTACTGTGTCTACTTTGGTCATCTATCACTCCATGCAAGAGCCATAACGGAAGCTACTTACACACACACACACACACACACACACACACACACACACACACACACACACACACACACACACACACACACACACACACACAAACATAAACCAACCAACAAAGTGAATGAACGAATAAACAATTGAAAACACACAAAAACAAAAGCATAATGGTCTCTGCTTTATATTCGTGTGTTTGTTACTCTTTACGATTCCCAGTAACACTCCCTCTCGTAACACACCCTCTCTCTTGTCACTCCAGCAGCGCGTGACACCACTCCCTCCCTCCTTGTTGCTGCGGCGCCATAACACAATCACGGAGCAACTGTCTGTCAAACGCACACAACACGGACCAGCATTGCGAAATACTCATAACCCTACAATTTATATCAATGAGTCTATTACCTTTTTTTTTATTCCGGTGATGGTGGTTGGTGGTGTGTGGTTCTCTATGTGCTGTAGGTGTTGCAAGTAAGTGTATGGCGCTGTGGTGTGTTGCAACGGTGTCCCTGATGGTGTGTTGCAACAGGGCGTGCAATACAGCCAAACGCCAAATAATACGGTGGAAAAAGTAAGTTATGCCATGTTCTTTGCCACTTTTTCATGTTTTTTTTTTTTCTCATCCATTCCAATTCATTTTCTTTTCTTTTTTATTTCTTTTTATTCGTCACACGTGTCTCTGTACTAGCTGTACGTGCCTTGCCATTACGTACATTCATCACAGGCGATTGGCGGGAAAAAACTACTAGGAAACATGACTATTAAATATGAACGGTGACAATATGAGAGAGAGAGAGAGAGAGAGAGAGAGAGAGAGAGAGAGAGAGAGAGAGAGAGAGAGAGAGAGAGAGAGAGAGAGAGAGAGAGAGAGAGAGAATTACTAGTCAATTCAATGCAATACTACAAAAAAAAAGTGACAAAATGGAAACTAGAACATCAATACGTACAAGAGAACTTCATTAATCAGATCGTCTTGTATTTCTTCAGCTCATTAGTGGAGGAAAAATTAATACAGTACAGGAAATTAATAAAGGAAAAGAGTGGATACACACACACACACACACACACACACACACACACACACACACACACACACACACACACTATCACTTCATTATAGCAAGTCTCTCTCTCTCTCTCTCTCTCTCTCTCTCTCTCTCTCACATAATCTTCCCATTTAATATTTTTTCGTTCCTCAGATTTGATAATAATCTACAAAGCAAGTCATTCCCCTGTTCCATTTAGCTCATTTAGTTCCCCCGCCCCCTCAAGACCCACTTTCTCTTTGATGGCTCAGATGACCACCCTCCGTTTTCTTTAAAGGTCAACAGAGGGTGTGCGGTTAATAAGACGGGAGAACATCAACAGAGAGACAGGACTAATTGGACGGGCAGTTAAGAAAAAGGAGGAAAAAAAAAGAGAGAAAGTAAGGAAAGTGATGAGGAGGAAAATTGGAATCTCGGTTTTAGAGAAGAGATGTTGAGGTTAGTTTTTTTTTTTCCCTTTTTCCCCACTTTTTTTTTTTATTGTTTCTATACATAGCTCCCTTTACCTTGTGCTTTCTCAAGTATTCACTCGTTTTTGTCTGTATTATTTTACACTCCTACCTGCCTTGTTCCTCCCACACCTGCTCACCCACACACATCTTCACTATTCACCTGCTCACAAATTCACCTGTTCAACTCTATCTTCCCTTCTTTTTTTTATTCCCTACCGCATTCTTGTTCTTGTTTCTCTTTTTTTTTATTCCAGTCATTCAGTTCTATTTAAAGGCCTCTAGTTTTATTTCCCTTCACGTTTTGTTTGTTTGTCTCCTTTCTCAATAGATTAATTTTTATTCAATTAGGTTTTGTATCGCATTTTCTTATCTATCTATAGCTTTATTTTTTTTATTCTGCTATAGCTTCGTTTATTTTTATCTGTTCTCTGTCGATGGCTTCCTTTTTATTCAATTAGGTTCTTGTTTTGCTTTCTTCTTTACGTTACTATAGCTCTTTTTCTCTTCTCTCTTTTTTTTTCGTGGTCCTTTCTTGCATTTTCAAATATACTTAGTTCTTTTTTTAATTCTATGTCCTTAACAAATCCAGAATGTTTAGTTTTTCTTCATTTCATTAAGTTTTGAAATGTAATCGCTTATAATCTCTTCTATTTTCGAATCGTCTTTTCCTAACCTATATAGAGCACCTTTTTTTCTTTCATGTTGTCTTATCCCACCATTCTGTGCCTTTAACAAATCAACTATTCCATATTTTCGCATCATCAAGATTTCTCAAGTGATCCCTAGAATATCCCATTTTCTCTTCCCTTCAAGCTCTAAACATACCTACAAGAGTTTATTTTTCACCTCATGAAGTTCTTCTAAGTGACACCTTTCAATCTCCCACCTGGAATATCCCATTTTCTCTCTCCTTCGTGCTCTAAACAAACCAACTACAGTTTATTTTTCACCTCATTAAGTTCTCCTAAGTGACCCCTTTCCTTTTCCTTCCTTCCCTTACCCAAGCTTCCTTTCCCTCTGTCTGCTGCACCTTTACCTGCCTTGATACCCACTGATGTCCTCTTTCCTCGCCTCTATCCCCCTCCTTCCACACCTGGTCCTCCTCTTTGTATTCGAGGCTTTGGGGGCAAGAGACTCCCTCCTGTCTGGTCGATCTTAGTGCCTCACAGAAAACGTGGTGCCTGAGTGTTCCTTTGTTCTGGGTGCGTGTGTGCGGGATGTGCCGGAGCTGGAGGAGGTTAGATATTGCTCCTGTGTTTGTGTTCCAAGGTGTCCTGCCTCTATATGCTTATCTGCTTAATGAGAACGTGAGTGCGTGAGTGTATGCGTGTGTGTTGGAATATTTGTGTATGTGTGAGTGTAGTTTCAGTCGTCTTTCTTCACTTACTGATTGTTTAAGTGTGCTAACGAGGTTTCAGCACTGTATGGATAAGTCTGTGTGTGAGTTGTGTGTGTGTGTGTGTGTTTGGAATGTCTGCTTGTTTATTCCTGCAATGGCTGACTGTGAGAGAGAGAGAGAGAGAGAGAGAGAGAGAGAGAGAGAGAGAGAGAGAGAGAGAGAGAGAGAGAGAGAGAGAGAGAGAGATCGCTTCAGGTGACAGACAGTAAAGGAGAATTTCTCATTGGTACATAATTAAAGAAAGTTTTAGATTAATTAGTGAATGAATCTCATTGTTATTACGTACAGAGAGAGAGAGAGAGAGAGAGAGAGAGAGAGAGAGAGAGAGAGAGAGAGAGAGAGAGAGAGAGAGAGAGAGAGAGAGAGAGAGAGAGAGAGAGAGAGAGAGAGAGAGAGAGAGAGAGAGAGAGAGAGTCGATAAGTAATACCTGGGCGTGGGGAAAAAAAACACTATTGAGAATAACTATTACATCATGAGAAGGAAAAAAACCATCAAAGACTCAAATACTGTGAAACTCAGAGGAGGAGGAGGAGGAGGAGGAAGAGGAGGAGGAGGAAGAGGAGGAGGAGGAGGAGGTAAAAAGTGAATAAAAGAACGTAATGTGACACAATGCAATAAAACGAAAGGGAGAAAGAGAAACAGGAGATAAAGTGAAGGGGTGTGATTGAAGGAATGTAAAGAAAGACAGAGGAAGAAAAAAGAGACGAATAAAAGAAAGGAATGCAAAGGAATGAAGGAAGAGAAAATGGAAGGTGAAGGAATGAGGTAATATGATGGAAAGAGAAGAAAAGGAAAGGAAGGAACGAAGAATAGGGAAAAAAATGGATGGGAAGGAAGAGAAAATTGATAGAAAGGAAATGAAAGGAAATGAATAAAGATGGAGGAAAGGGAAGGAAAGAGAGACAAACAGAAAGAACACGAAAAAGAAGGAAAATATAATAGGAAAAAGGAAGAATATGGAAAGAAAACACCAAAATAGTAAATCTAAATAAAGTTAAACATATTTAAGCACAAATAAAAAAAAAAAACAACGAACAACAGAACAAAGAAAACGTAAAAGAGAAAAACAGAGGAAATTGCGAAAAGAGGAAGAGAAAGACAGAGAAAGGAAACCCAACAAAAAAAAAAAAAAAAAAAAAAAAAGTGAAAGAAGATAAGGAAGAGGAAAAGTGAAGACTAAGGAGATTAAACGAGGAAAAAATGAGTAAGAGAGATAAAGAAGAGGAACAACAAGGAAAATACGAAAATAATAGACAGAATATAAAACATACACACACACACACACACACACACACACACAGAGAGAGAGAGAGAGAGAGAGAGAGAGAGAGAGAGAGAGAGAGAGAGAGACACACAATGAAACAAAATAAAATGAAAAAAAACTGAAGAAAAGACACAAACGGTAAAAAACCCCCATAAAAACAACAACACAAACAGAGAGAGAGAGAGAGAGAGAGAGAGAGAGAGAGAGAGAGAGAGAGAGAGAGAGAGAGAGAGAGAGAGAGAGAGTAAACAGAACGTACAACACACACACACACACTTCCTACATTCCTTAGCCAGCAAATCTTCAGTCACTCATCAATCTCAACAAATCCAATCCATGACGCCTGACGGTCTTGCGCGAAGCACCTCCATGGCCACGAGGGATGCTGGGAAACTAATACACGAGAGATAAGGGCAAGCGCGTAAGGGGAAGGAGATGAAAGGAGGCGAGGGGAGAGAAAAGGGCATCGGAGTGTGAGGGGAGACAGAATGGGAGACGAGGAAGGGAGAAGATGAGGGGGAAAGGAGAGAGGATAGGAGGATGGAGAGCAAGTTAACGAAAGGGAAGGGAAGGAATGTATGTATGTAGGAAGGAAGGAAGGAAGGAAGGAAGGAAGGAAGGAAGGAAGGAAGGAAGGAAGGAAGGAAGGAAGGAAGGAAGAACGAAGGCAGGAAAGATGAAAGGTGAATATGGAAGAGTGGGAAACGAATGAAAAGAGAGAGAGAGAGAGAGAGAGAGAGAGAGAGAGAGAGAGAGAGAGAGAGAGAGAGAGAGAGAGAGAGAGAGAGAGAGAATGACAAGTGTATGAGAGAAAGTGGTAAGAAAAGAGAATATGTAAAGGAGAAGGAGGAGGAGGAGGAGGAGGAGGAGGAGGAGGAGGAGGAGGAGGAGGAGGAGGAGGAGGAGGAGGAGGAGGAGGTATGAAGAAAGGATATATGAGAGATGAAGAAGGGGTGAAGGAGAAAAAATGCGTATGTGGGACTGACGTGATATTAGAGAGAGAGAGAGAGAGAGAGAGAGAGAGAGAGAGAGAGAGAGAGAGAGAGAGAGAGAGAGAGAGAGAGAGAGAGAGAGAGAGAGAGAGAGAGAGAGAGAGAGAGAGAGAGAGAGAGAGAAAAAGGAGAATGAGAGAATGAAACGAAATAAGAGAGATTGCATGAAGAGACGAGAAGAGAGGCGAAACATAGAATGGAGGAAAAGATGAAGGGAGAGAGAGAGAGAGAGAGAGAGAGAGAGAGAGAGAGAGAGAGAGAGAGAGAGAGAGAGAGAGAGAGAGAGAGAGAGAGAGAGAGAGAGAGAGAGAGAAAGGTAAAGCGTGTGGGAGGAAAGACAGAAAGGTGAAGAGTGAAGGAGAGAAAAAGAATGTGAGAGAAGATTGAGAGATGGGAAAGGTGTTACTGCAAGAGAGAGAGAGAGAGAGAGAGAGAGAGAGAGAGAGAGAGAGTGAGTTTTAGGATTGACTCTGCGGTTCAATCTTCAGCTAAACGTTTGCCCGCCAAAAATAAAACGTTTTCTTACTCACCAAACGTTGCAATGATGGGTCAGGCCGCGCCAAGACCTGGGAGAGAAGGAACGTGGATTTATAAAGATATGAAACCAAAGGAAAATAATAAATGAAGTGTATTTATTTTCCTATCACCATATTTACTTTTATTAATGAGAACTATATGAGAAAGTGTCCGTCTGTCTGTCTGTCTGTATGTATGTATGTTGTCATGCGAGCCGAGAATCAAGAAACGAGACACAAAACAAAGAAGAATGTAACAAAAAAACGAAAAAAGATAAGAAAGAAGCAGAATAAATGAGGGAAGAAGATGATAAACACGAGAACAAGTATACAAAGATTACAAGACACTTTTACGACTGCTTGTATGAAAAGGACAACAAATAAAGAAAGAGGAAGAAGAAGAAGAAAAAAAAAAATCAGCTCGCGTGATATCGGAAGGAAGTGAAGAAAGAAAGAACTAAGAGAAAATAAGAACATAAAAGAAAATCGAACTCACTCTGTTAAAAAAAAGAACAAATAAATGAGATAATTGAAGGTCTAAAGGAGTCCAGAATTAGAAAGAAAATTTAATTGGGTTTGTTGTTGTAAAAGGGAGAGTGGTTGTGGTGGTGGTGGGGGGGGTAAGAGGGGCCTAATGGAAAAATAAGGGGTGGGTACGAGAGAGAGAGAGAGAGAGAGAGAGAGAGAGAGAGAGAGAGAGAGAGAGAGAGAGAGAGAGAGAGAGAGAGTACATCAAATAAAAAATGAGATCAACATATAGAATAACAGATAGAGACAGACAGACAGCCAAACAGAAAGACAGACAAACATACGGACAAGAATACCAGACACACAAACAAACAGACACACACACACAGGTATACAAACAAACAGGCAAACAGAGAGACAATAAAGCACAAAGAAAAATATGGAGAAAGAAAAAAAAAATGAACGAGGACACAGACAAATAGACACAAGGAAAATGGAAGAAACAGAATCGTAGGAACTAACACACACACCCACACCCACACCCACACCCACACCCACACCACACACACACACACACCGAGAGGAGGCCAAAGAGACAGTTTCTATCGGGGAAAGGAACAGAGACAGAGATCCCTTCACGTCTTCCATCTCAACGCCTCCTTCTTCTTCTTCTTCCTCCTCCTCCTCTTCCTCTCCCCCTTCTCCATAAAATATGAAGTGCAAGGAGACGAAATATTTCCCCCCCCCCGAAGTTTCCCCAGCGCTGCGTGAGTCTGAGCTCGTCCGTTTTGTTTTGCGAGGGAAGTTGTGTTGCATCGTTTTCTTCTGTCCGGTTAAATTCTGCTTTGTTGCGTTTCCGAAGGGGAGAAAACGGGATCGAGCTGCGGGTTGACTGAGGGTTTGCTGCTGTGACTCTTTTTTTTTTTTTTTCTTCATTCTCTCTGGTTCTCGGTTGTCAGCTTTCTTTCTCTATTTCTCTCTGTCTCTATCTCTCTCTCTCTGTGTCCTTTTCGTTTGTGTTTCTCTCCTTGGTTTGGTCAGCGTGTCTCTTTCGTGTGTATCTACTGGTCGGATGTGAAAATAATCCAGTTTTGGTCATTTCAAGTACTTATTTTGGCTAGTTTTCTTTTCTTTTTCGTCATTTTTATTTTCTCATGCTTTTTCCATTTTTCCTTTTATTTTCGCGTATGGTTCGTTTTGCGCATGCGTCAAGGTGTAACTCTATACATTATTTCTTCCTCCTATATTTCCAGGCAGTGTTATTTATATCTGGTACCTCTTTTCTCCCCCACGTCTGTTCCATTTTTCTCCTCCCCAAGTAAGTTTCTGCGGCGAAGTGACTCAAGAGATCTGTCACCTGTCAGAGCTTATGAGGGTACAGGTTTTATCATTATTTTTTGTTGCTGTTCTCACGATATTTATTTTTCTCTCACCTACTTTTCCTTCGCGTCAGTCCCATTTCTCTATTCCTATGTCAGTTTCAGCATGGACGTGACTCACAGGATCCGTCAACCCACTCCAGGCTTAGCAAAGGTCCGATTACAGAACAATTCAAGTATATTTCTTCTCATATTCCTCCGTAGTGTTTGATTCAGCTCAGCTATAACACTACTGATATAAAAAAATGCATCTAACTCATTCATCTACCATCCTATTTGATAACTAATTATTTTTCATCACTTTAACCCCCTTCAGTATTGAGACGCATTTTACCTTACATTTGGGTATGATTAGACGATTTTCATTGCATTAGGAAGGATTTATGGAGGTCAAAGATTTATGGTCAGAATCTTCAACATTTTGATCCCAACATTTCTTTCTGAAGCTGTATAAAATCGCCAAACAGTAACTAGAATGGTTATGAAAACGCGTCCTGGTACTGAAGAGATTAAAAACCTAACCTAAACTTGAACCCATACTCATCCTAATCTATAAGCTCATATGAAACTAAGGAAAGGAAAGGGAGGGAGACTATATAACATTGCTTTTGAGTGCCAGACAAAGACAGGATCTAACCAGTTCCTTTTCATCCCTCTAAAAACCTAACATAAACTTGAACCCATTACTTCTACCTATAAATAAATATGAAACTAAGGAAAAGAAAGGGAGGGAGACTACATAACATTGCTTTTTGAGTGCCAGACAAAGACAGGATCTCAGACAGTGGTGAGAGAAAGGCTTTGGTAATGTACAGTACAGTAAGGTAAGGTAGCCACGAGGGACGCAAGGATAGCCAAGGAAACAGAGTATATCACAGTAAGAAGAGGCAAAGTATCGCTACACTACGTTGGTTTTGGATGCCAGGGAGGGAGGAAAGGATCTCAGCCCACAGAGACCCAAGATGTAGACAGAAAAGAGGGAAGATAATGCTATAAATAAGGAGTCCACGTACAATAGAGAGTGGAGGTATGGATAGTCATAAGAAGTCTTGCCTCATATGCTTTTAGGTGGAAATATTACCAGTGGTGCTTTCCTGAGTATCTTCCAGTAATGGCCCACACACGCAGATCATGGCAATGCTTCTTCAGTGTTTTTACATTTTTATTTATTCTTTTTTTTTTTCAGGAAGATCGAAAACCTTTTTGACAATACGTGTTCATTATATCAACTAACAAATTTTCCCTCAGTTTCATTCAATATTCACTTATTGTTTAGTTTCGTGACGTTATTTAAACCATTACCATTCGATCCCACGCAAAACTCTCTTGTTCTGAAGTAAAATTCTTTATTGTATGCATTTTATTCCTCACTATTATTGTCGCTTGTTTGTCTGTACGTGTCACTCCATCTGCTGGAAAAGTGTCAAGCATCCTGTCTTTGTCTGGAGAGACATTTATATGAACAGCGCCATTTGTTTTGCTGCAGAGTATTTGTATAAAACAGACAATACATTAAGCAGCTCTCAACTCTCAAGACAGCAACACTCCAGCAACCTTTTTCTTTTTCACCCCTCGCAAGCTCAAACATATACAACAAAACGTAAACACTTATGCTATGTACCTTATAAAAAAAAAAAAAAAAGAAGCAACACAGCAGTAAGCCATCAAGCCATCCTGTAAACATAGATACAACACCACCAACTCTTCTCTCTTCAACATCATTCACAAACTTGTGTAATAAACATTCAACTTCATAAACAAAATAAACTTAAAAAAACAACAAAAAAACAACAACAAACGAGGGAGAGAAGAGAAAAATGACAAGCATCATTTACCTCACCTCATAAATAAATTTTCCTCTCTCCAAACAGGTAATGTAATTAGGACCCACACGCCTTGGGTTACCTGGAGTTCCTTTGTGTTCCTTTGTTGAGCACCGACCAAGGCAAGCTTCTCTCTTTTTCCTCGGTTATTTTTCTAGACCCTGCAGTGCATCTCCTAATTTAGATATAATGATAACGATGATAAGAGGAATAGTAAAGATGCCCCGCGGATGCACTGCCTTTGTCTTCTATAATTATTCTGTGTTCTATTTTTGCGTGTGAGTGACGAGATTAAAGGGCTGTTGGAGAGAGGAATGAGAGAAGGGGAAGAGTACTGCCGCCACTCAAACTCCCACTACCACTACCGAGTCTCCCTCAGCTCTGCCTCCACCGTGGCTAAGCTTCCCCCTCGCCGCCGTAAGGGAGTGGTGGGAAAATACCGAAGATTAAAGAGAATTACTGAAGGAGTTGAAACGGTGAAAGAGGTGAGGCGAAGCAAGGTGGTGATACTGATGGTGATACTACTACTACTACTACTACTACTACTACTACTACTACTACTACTATTTTTGCTGGTTTCTATTACTATTACTATTCTGTCACTATTACTACTACTGTTACTGCTGGTACTATTACTACTACTGCTGTTTCTGATACTACTACTATTACTGGTATGCAATAATCTTACTAATCAAAATTTATAGTGCATGAAAATAACAACTACTACTACTACTACTACTACTACTACTACTACTACTACTATTACTACAAATATCACAAATACTACAACAAACAGAAAGGAGAAAAAACCTCTAAATTTCTACAAAGCTACAACTGTTTCTACAATTAATACAAACCACCGCCTTACAAAGCACGATTTAAACCACGACTATTACTGAAGTTACCGCCCCCACTAACAGGCCACAAATAGCTCCCTCCTCTCTCCTTCAATATTCAGTCTTCACACACAAAACACACACGCCAAAGACTGACAAAGATTTTTCACGTGCCTGGCCTCTCAAGTCACGTTGCCTGGCTCTCGTCAAACACCCACGCGGACGTCCTCCTCTTTCATGCCTGAGTAAAGTGACTGACATGCTTTACACTTTTCTGCACAGGAACATTTAGTAACTTGTTCACTTCTCACGTTCTTCTCTTTATAGCTTGATTGATTTTCTTTTTGTTATGTAAGAGTGTATGACTATTTTTCCAATGTACGTGAATGTTTTTTTTTTTTTGGTTGAGTTTCGTGTGTGAAGAGGTTTTTTTGTCATGTTTTCGTTTAAGAGTCATGGAGGTAGTCTTATATACAATACTTTAGGCCATTTCAGTGTAGGGATTTATGATCGCTTGTTATCCGCGTGGAGTGATGAAATACAATACGATTCTAGTTAGTATTAGGTTAAAAATGTCACGCGTTTTGGCAAGATCTCTATAAAGGTGTTTCAAGGCACT
>NC_059293.1:16198794-16226294 GCF_017591435.1 Portunus trituberculatus
AGAATGGGAAATATAAATAAAAAGTGCTGGAGAGGAAAAACAAACAGCTGGAGATACAAAATGCTGGAAAAAAAGTTCTGGAAATAAGTGGAGCTGGAAACATGCTGTGAATATAATGGTAGAAAGTAGTAGTAGTAGTAGTAGTAGTAGTAGAAGTAAAAAAATAAATACGTGGCATGGAAAACAAAGAGAAATCAACTAAAGTGTATGAAAAAATAAAAGCAATAGATAACAATAATAAATGCAATCATGTGCCAGATCAGTACTCTCTCTCTCTCTCTCTCTCTCTCTCTCTCTCTCTCTCTCTCTCTCTCTCTCCATAACTATTATTTTTTTTCCTTGGCGTGAAAGGGATATTGTTTTTTGCGGAGGAAAGTGGCAGGAGGAGGAGGAAGGAGGAGGAGGAGGAGGAGGAGGAAGAGAAGGAGGAGGAGGAGGAGAAAGAAGAGGAAGAAGAGGAGGCATTCCACTGAACATAAAACAGAAAGAAAAAAATAATACATAAATAAAGAAAAATACAATAAATATTAAGCAAACATGTGTAATTGAAAGTTTTGCTCTCTCTCTCTCTCTCTCTCTCTCTCTCTCTCTCTCTCTCTCAGGGCCGTTGCACAAAACTTTCATCAATTTGCGTCAATAACTCGCAACCGGAATGAGCCAGAGAGAGAGAGAGAGAGAGAGAGAGAGAGAGAGAGAGAGAGAGAGAGAGAGAGAGAGAGAGAGAGAGAGAGAGAGAGAGAGAGAGAGAGAGAAAGGCAAAAGTCTCAATTTCACATATTTGCTTAGTATTTAATTTCCTTTTTTTTATTTGTTTTTAAGGATGTCCAATGGGATGTCTCCTCTTCTTCTTCTACCTCTTCCTTTTCCTCCTCCTTCTCCTCCTCCTCCTCCTCCTGCCACTTTCCTCCCCCCCCCAAAAAAAAAAAAAAAATAATAACATCCCTTTCACGGCGAGGAAAAAATCATAGTAGTTATGGTCGAAAAATAGCCTTAATCAGCCTCGCTTTTCGACGAAGTTTGCAACATAACCCAAGAGAATTTTATAAAGGAAAAGACAGTTAACGTGTGTGTGTGTGTGTGTGTGTGTGTGTGTGTGTGTGTGTTCGCTACCAGACGCCCTCTACCGCCGTCTCTTAGGTACTACCACCACCACTACCACCAGGAACAGCAGCAGCAGGAGGAGATGGTGGTGGTGGTGGTGGTAGAGGAGGAGGAAGAGGCCGCGGGACAGAAGAACAGGGCTGGCAGCATCAGTGTCCCCCTAGCAGCCAAGGGAGGTGGTCGCAGTCGCTCCCGCTTTTCCTTCGCTCGCCCGAGTTTACTAAGTGTTAATCCGGAAAGTCAAGTCTTGGCGGGTTGGTGGGTGGAGTCGCTTGGGGCTTGAAGTGTCCGGCGACTTAGAGGCGTAGACACAGACGCTCCTTGGCGGTAGTTAATTGAATTGTTAAGTTTGTTAGTGAAGTTAAAGTTACATTGGCGGAGAGAGAGAGAGAGAGAGAAAGGAAAACGAGGAGGAAAAGTAACGGACGAAGAGAAACTATAAGTACTGGAAACGAATAAGAGGTAAAACATTTTATCCTTTTTTTTTTTTTGTCTATTATCATCTCATCTTCCTTCCTCTACCTCCTCACGGACACGGAAAACGAGAGAAAGAAATAAACAGACGAGAAATTAAACAGACGAAGAATTTGATAAGCAAAGAAACTACACTTAATTTCCCATCCTTTATACCTCTATCTGTACCTCCTTCCTTTGCTACGCTTCAAGAACACGAGAGGAAGAAAAAACTGACAGAAAACATTAAGAAGAAAGACAGAAACGGGGAAAATATTAAAAAAACACTAGTTAATTTCTCTGTTTTTGTATATCCTCTCCTTGCTTCACGACCAGGACAGAGAATAGAGGAAGAGGACACGAGGACACGAGGACACGCAATCATGATGTCCCAAAGAGTCTGACGCTTGGTGTGTGTCCTGTCCACCTCCACCCACTCACCTGTCTGTCAATCACTCAGCTCGTGTCAACTTCAGTGTGAGTATCATGCACGGCTCAGCTACTTCAATTAACCTGCCTGGGAGTGTATGGAGGGCTTACATAGCGTCACCTTTCGTAGTTCCCTTGTTTTGCTTCCTTTCAGTGG
Source organism: Portunus trituberculatus (assembly GCF_017591435.1). Lineage (NCBI taxonomy): Eukaryota > Metazoa > Arthropoda > Malacostraca > Decapoda > Portunidae > Portunus > Portunus trituberculatus. The sequence goes on from NC_059293.1 coordinate 16,200,935, forward strand.
TTTGTGGGATTAAAACAACAATAGAGATGCACAAGACGGTTTTTTCTTCACCAATACTCATAGATATTGTAACGTTTCGTGTTATTTATTGTTTTGTTTGCCTCTCGTTAATGATTTATGGTGTTAAAAGGGTATTAATGATCTACAAATGATTAAAAAAAGAACTTGCTAAAATAATAGGGACCTTATAAACAGCATTTTCTTCAGCAACACTCAAATATCGTAATCTTTCGTACTTTTATTGTTTTTTTTTTCTCTCAGTACTGATTTTGAGTGTTAAAATGACAATATTGATCTACAACATATAAAAAGTACTACTAGTAATAAAGAGTTACATTTCGTTGCTTCTCCTACTCAGAATGATTTTTTTTTCTCTCTCTCCCTTGTCTCTCTTCCTCTTGCTCTATTCTTTTATCGCATGACTTACCCCGAGAAATCTTTTGGGCCACTACGAACACAGTATGGACTTACAAAACAGTACTTCCTTTCCCAACACTCGTAAATATAAGGTCAGATTTAGTTTCCTTTCATGCTCCCAATTTTTTTCCCTCAATACTGATGAGCTCACCCGAGGAAATACTTGAGCTGCTAAAGGAACAATACAGAGCAACAAAACGGCTCTTACTTCACCGACTCTCGTAGAAATAAGGTTAGATTCTGACCACCTTTAGTACTTTCTTCCAAGACTTTTTTGCTTCTCGCTCAATACTTGCGAGTTTGCCCCGGAAAATATTTGGGGTATTATGAGGAAACTATCTTGAAAAAAACTGGATTTCTTTTATCATCACTTATAGAAATTGGGGAGGTAGATTTGGTCAACTTCCGTGCTCATTACCAACATATTTTTTTTTTCCAATGAGTTCACCTTACGAGATATTTAGTGTATTGTAAGAGGAATATTTATTTTTTCTCTTCTAACATCACTTATAGAAAAAGAAGGGCTTTATTTCGTAACCCTCAGTATCCATAGTGTTTTTCTTCAGCATTACTCATGGAAATACAAGAGTGAGATCCCAACACTTTTCATACACTCAATGTTTTACTTCCCCTTAACCCTTTCAGTACTGGGACACATTTTTACCTTGAGATTTGTGTACGATTAGACCATTTCATTTACATTATGAAGAGTCAATGGAGGTTAGAGGATTAATGGCAACAGTCTTCGCTATTTTAATCCCCACATGAGTTTCTGAAGCTGTATAAAATCACCACATATTAAGTAAAATTAACATGAATACGCGTAATGGTGCTCAACGGGTTAATACGAATATGCTGACTAGAAAAGAAATATGAGTGGCAATAAGAGGAGAAGACAAACTTAAATTAGAAAACAGACACTTTTTCACCATCACTAATAGGAAAAAAAAAGGGAATTTAGATGTTGTATTTCCCCTAACCTTAACCAAACCAAACCTAACCTAACCTAACTAAAGCAAACCTAACCTAACCCTAACCTAACCAAACCTAACTGAACCTTAATCTAACCTAATTAAACCTAACCTAACCTAACCTAACCTTAACCTTAACCTTAACCTTAACCCTAACCTACCCTACCCTACCCTACCATAACCTAACCTATAAAACACTACTTCTTTTTATCAACACTCAGACAAACATTGAGCTGCATTTCATTACCCTTCCCCTCTCACTGCCACTGTCCCGCTTCCCTCTCCATCTCAAGTCCTGTAATCCGCTGGCAATTCCCTTACAAATCCTGACAACTGAAGGATTCTAAACACTCAGAGGGCTTAAGACTGAGAGACGCTGTGCAGTGTAAGTGTGATATGTTACTAATCTGCGGCAGTGATTATGAATGTAATAAAAAAGCAACTGGTCAGATTTAGGTCCATTTTCTGAAACGATTTGCCCTCTCACCATCACTGTTTTTCAAGGGGTCCAGTTCAAGGTACTCGTGTTTTTACGGGTGTTTTTTTTATGGTTCTGGTGATACATTTGCAAGATTTCTAGTTTATTAAAAGGAGAAACTGTCTTGAAAACCCGATGAGTTGTCTCTGTGGCCTTGGAAAATTGTCGTAGTAAGAAGGGAAGGCTTTTCTGAATACGGGCGTTAATACTGAGGAGAGACGCTACGCAATGCAATCATGTGGTGTTGTATTGTAACAGTTCGTGGCAGTGAAATTCCAAAAGCGTTATAAAAAGCAATAGATAGTTTTTTAAGCACTCACATCCAACACAGAGACGCTAGGTAGAGCAGTAATATGGTATGTAGACTTGAGTGAGTGTGGTATGTTAATAGTTTATGGTATAGTGATATTCCAAAAGCGTTATAAAAAGCAATAGATAATTTTTCAATACTCAGATTTAACACAGAGACGCTAGGCAGTGTAATAATATAATACGTAAGACTTGACTGAGTGTGGTATGTTAATAATGTGTGGCAGTGATTAGCCAAGAGCGTTATAAAGCAATTGGTGGATTTTAGGCACTCAGATTTAAGAATGAGACGCTAGGTAGGCAGTGGAATTGAGTGTGGTGGGTAGATTTGTGGTCGTGGCTGTGCATGGGAATTCTAAAAGGCAAGGCAGCGGTTACCATCAACGCTGGACACTGGAATTCAAAGCAACATTCGTAACTGGAAATACATGTAAAATTAGCGCATTTGTTAAGGCAAAACTCGAGGTAATTAGACTGCTGCGCAATTTTTGGGGTTTAATACACACGAGTTACAGTTTGCCGGTGAATATATATATTTTTTTATATTTTTTATAGTCTTTTAGTGAACAATAGGGATACATAACATGAACTAAAACAATAACAACAAGAATAACGAGGAAATGAAAGCAAGGAAGGGAAATGGAAGGAAGAAGGAAACTGGGGAGAGACACGATAGTGGATAGGGAGAGAAAACGGAGAGGGAAGTAGAAGGAGGAAAGGTAAGGAAGGGAAAAATGTTGCACGGTTCCCCGGAAGAAATTAAAGACGTCAATTAGCATTTGACAGCCAAGGAAAGGTGAGAGGCGGGGATGATTGTGTGATGAAGGGCAGCCAGAACAAGAATTAGAGGACCAAGAGGGAAAGGGAAGGGAAGTGAAGGAAAACGAGTAAGAGAAGAGGAAGAAGAGGCAAAGGAAATGAGAGAGAAATAAGAAAACGAAGCGGAAAAAGAGGAGAAGAGGAAGCATTAGAGTAAAAGGGAGGGGAAATGAAAGGAGTAAGAGAAGAAGAGGAAGAGGTAAAAGGAATGAAAGAGGAATAAAAAACGTAGTGGAAAAGGAGGAGAGCAAGCATTGAAGTAAAACCAAGAAGGAAGGGAAGGAAAAGGAAAGGAGTAAGAGAATTAGAAGAAGAGGAAGAGATAAAGGAAGCGAAGGAAAGGAGAAGAAAGAAGAGGAGGAATTAGAAAACGAGGTGAAAGACAAGGAGTAGGGAGAAGAAGAATTAAAGAAGAACAAAGAGGAGAAGGAGGAGTAAGAGTAAGGATTAAAAGGGAATCAAGAGAGAAAGAAGAAATCAAAGAGTAAGAAGAATTAAAGGAAAACCAAAAAGGAAAATAAAGAAAGGAGGAAGAGGAAAACGAAGAAATGGAAAGAGAAGAACGAAAAAAAAGGAAAAGAAGAAACAAGACCACGAAATACAAAAAAGAAAAAAACAAAGGAAAAGAAAAAAAAATAGAGGAAAAAAATCGGAGGAGTGAAAGAAGGAAACGAAGGAAAGAAATGAAAGAAAATGATGCAGTTCTTTTTCCTTTTTTCCACGTGCTGTCTCTTCACATATAATATAAACAACGCTCTAGTATTGGCGGCTGTGCTTATCTTGGCGTATTCTTCCTATCTCTTATAATGCCTGTCCCCGCCCGCCCCGCCTCAGTGCCGCTACGGAGAGGTCACGGAGAGGTCACGCTGCTCCTCCTTCTCCTCCTACTCTTCCTCATGCTCAGTCCTCTACCGCCTCTACCTTACTCACTACCTGCCTGTCACGCGCTAATTAAACACCTGTCTCTCGTGATCTACAGGTGTGGTGTGGTGATGATAAATATAATAATAATAATAGTGAGAGAGAGAGAGAGAGAGAGAGAGAGAGAGAGAGAGAGAGAGAGAGAGAGAGAGAGAGAGAGAGAGAGAGAGAGAGAGAGAGAGAGAGAGAGCAATGATACAAATTCAAGCAAAAAATGGTCATAAATCCTCTTCTTTCCAACCACCACCAAAAAAAAAAAAAAAAAAGAGAGAAAAGAAGGACAGATAGATAACAGCAACCACTGATAACGTAAAAAAAGAGAGAAAAAGAAGGAAAAAAAGCAATTAATCATAAAGAGATGGAACTTGAAAATAAATAAAGTAAAAAGAAGTATCATTAAATTTATCTTTTTCACATTCTTACATCACTTAACCCCAATTAGCCCATAAACTATCCTAACCTAACCTAACCTAACCTAACCCAACCCAACCCAACCCAACCTAACCTAACCTAACCTAAACTCACCTAACCTAACCTAATCTAACCCAACCCAACCCAACCCAATTAGCCCATAACCTAACCTACCTTAACCTAATTCAACCCAACCAACCATAACCTAACCTACCCTATCCTAACTTAACCTACCCTACGCTAACTTAACCTAACCAAACCTAACCTCACACAACCTAACCTAAACCAACGAAAATAAAAGACAAAAAATAGATAACAAACCACTAACAACAACAACAACAACAACAACACACACACACACACACACACAAGATCACATAAAAAAAACACACACACAAAAAAAAAACCCACATAAAACAAAGGAAACAAGAATATAATAGACTTTTAATACGGTTCGGTATATGCCCGGTTCGGTTTAGTTCAGATGTGTATTGCGGGGGGATTCAATTTGGAGAGGGCTACACTTGATGGGGCCAAAATGCGTATGATTGGCTGTGTTTCTATTCCCCACCACCGTCTATCTTTTCTCCCTGTCCGTGTAAATGATGGCTTCTATTATTTTTTCGAGTCTGGATCCTCTCCTCTCCTCTCCCTCTCTCTCTCTCTCTCTCTCTCTTCCACTTCTCTCATCCCCCCTCCCTCCTATCCAGCTTATTGCGGGAAATGGGGTTATGATGATGATGGTGATGAGAATGAGGGCAGGGAGGAGGAGGAGGAGGAGGAGGAGGAGGAGGAGGAGGAGGAGGAGGAGAGGGAAAATGAATATATAGATGATGCAAAAAAAAAAAAAAAAGAGAAACGGAGGCAGAGAATGAGGAAATAAGGAGGAGGAGGAAGAAGAAAAGGAGGAAGAGCAGGACAATGGAAAGACAGTGTTGGAGGAGGAGGAGGAGGAGGAGGAGGAGGAGGAGGAGGAGGAGGAGGAGGAGGAGGAGGAGGAGGAGGAGGAGGAGGAGGTATAAGTATTCTCATCCGACATATTATTTTGGGTGAAAAATCTCTAGCCACTTTGAGGAGGATCAGGAAGAGTAGATAGGAGGAGGAGGAGGAGGAGGAGGAGGAGGAGGAGGAGGAGGAGGAGGAGGAGGAGGAGGAGGAGGAGGAGGAGGAGGAGCAGGAGAAGGAGGATCATCTTTAACATAAAGTGAAAACCTTGGTCTCTTTTGTTATCTACGGGAAGAAAGAAAAAAAGATTCTCTGCTGGTTTTCCTTTTGGTCCGTGTGTGTGTGTGTGTGTGTGTGTGTGTGTGTGTGTGTGTGTGTGTGTGTGTGTGTGTGTGTGTGTGTGTGTGTGTGTGTGTGTGTGTGGAGGTCAAGAAGCTGTATTTCTTTAATAATTATATGTTTACGTTCAGGAAGTAAAAGCAGGAGTTGGTCTGCAGATGGCCAGTGACGAAGAGGAGGAGGAGGAGGAGGAGGAGGAGGAGGAGGAGGAGGAGGAGGAGGAGGAGGAGGAGGAGGAGGAGGAGGAGATAATAAAGCTGAAACACTTTGGTCTATTTAGTTCTTCCTCAGTAGGCTGAAAGATAAAACGAGACTATTATGCGCCAGAAAAAAAGAGGAACAGAGGAAGAAAAGAAAAGAAGAAAGAAGGACGAAAGGAAGAAAGGAAAGGAAGAAAATGTGAATACTCAAGCAGACATAAATAGAAGGCAAATCATGTGAAGCAGAGAAGGAAGAAAAAGAAGAAGGAGAAAGGAAAACGAAAGAAAGAAAGAAAATGGGAATATTCAAACAGGCGTAAATATAGGAAAGAAATTGTATAAGAGAGAGAAAAAAAAAAAGAATTGAAGACGAAGAAAAGAAAGAATAAAATAGAGAAAATGAGAATATTAAATAGGAAACAAATGATGTGAAGGAAAGAAGGAAGGAAAGAAAGAGAAAAAAGGAAGGAAAGAAGAACGGAAGGAAGGAAGGAGAAAAATACGTAGAAGTGTGTGTGTGTGTGTGTGTGTGTGTGTGTGTGTGTGTGTGTGTGTGTGTGTGTGTGTGTGTGTGTGTGTGTGTGTGTGTGTATGTGTGTGTGTGTGTGTGTGTACTTTGAGACGTGACTATAGGCGGCTTTGGGAGATTTCCGGTCCAACGGGGAGAACAAAAAATCACAGCGACTTGAGGAACTAAGAAAAAAGAAAAGAAGAGGAATAAAAAGCAAACAAACTCAACACCACATATATAGTGTTCTAAATATAGTGTAGACTCAAATTACTTCACTCAGAGCTGGAAGGATTGTAAGAAGCTATTTTAAGAAGTGTACAGAGGAGGAGGAGGAGGAGGAGGAGGAGGAGGAAGGGACAAGAGGGAAAGGATTGAATAGCAAGAGGGAAGTGTATGGAATGGAGAGGATTTAGATGTGAAAGAAGATCCAGTGAAGAGAAGAGAGGAAAGAGGAGAGAGAGAGAGAGAGTAAGACAAGACAATAAGAGGCAATGGAAGAAGGGAGCAGATAAGAGAAGCAAAGGAGAGGAAAAGGGAGATGGAAATAGAAAAGAAATGCAGGAGGGAAAGATGATAAGAGAAAAAGGAAAATGAGAGGAAACAAAAGAAGAGAAAGGGAAAATGGAGGAAGAGAAACAAGGGAGGACAGGAAAAGAAAAAAGGAAGAGGAAAGAAGAATAAATAGAAGAAAAGATTACCAAAGGGAGTAAATAAGACAAAATTAAGAAGAAAGACAAAAGAGAAAAGAAGAGCAGGAGGGAGGAAAGAAGAGGAGGTGAGGAGAGGAGGAGAGGAAAACTTTATGAGGGTGGTAAAGGTAAGGAGGAAAGGAAGGAGACTAAAGGAGATGAGAATGAGGTTGCTGATGTGAGATGACCATTCCTCCTCCTCCTCCTCCTCCCTGTTATTCTCATTTTCTTCCCCTTCCCTATGTCATCCCTGCATTTTTTCTTCCCTCCTCCTCCTCCTCCTCCTCCTCCTCCTCCTCTTCCTCATCATCTTCATCTCCCCTCTCTTCCTCCTGCCCGCCTCACTACTTCCATTTACATCTCTCTCTCTCTCTCTCTCTCTCTCTCTCTCTCTCTCTCACACACACACACATTGCCTTTCTTCCTTTCATTCAAACTTCTTTCTTATTCTCTCCATTGTGACGTTTTTCCTTCTTCCCCCAAACATTTTTCCTTGCCTTTTATTCCCTCCTCCCTACTTTCCTCCGTTCCTTCTTTCCTCCACCTCTCTTTACGTTTATTCATTTCTCTCTTTCCTTTCCCTACACGCTGCCTGCCCAGATCTTTTCATTTTCCTTTCTTTCATCTCTTTTTATTTCCCCTTTTACCTACTTGCCACTCTCTCTCTCTCTCTCTCTCTCTCTCTCTCTCTCTCTCTCTCTCTCTCTCTCTCTCTCTCTCTCTCTCTCTCTCTCTCTAGTTCTCTCTCTCTCTCTCTCCTTCGTTTCCTCCTTCATAGTTAATTTATTCTTTATTGCCTTTCTCTCTCTCTCTCTCTCTCTCTCTCTCTCTCTCTCTCTCTCTCTCTCTCTCTCTCTCTCTCTCTCCTTTAAGACACGTAATTCAAGCTCTCACCACGATCTCCTTACGCCTAAAAAGAGAACCTTAGAAGTCAAAGGAGGAACAAACACACCTGGAACGTTTACCTGCCTGTGGACGAGGTAAGGTGTTTGTGGATACCAATACTGGATTATTACTAGGTGGATGTACTAGATATTGTAGGCATCCAGCTGTCGTCTAAGCAGATTTGAAGGTGTTATTGAGGTTTTTAACGCCTTCAGTACCATGCCACGTTTTTATATTCATTCTGCTTACTATGTGGTTATTTTATGTTGCTTTATACAGGTTCAGAAATTTATGTGGGGGATTCAAATAGTGAAGACTCTGGCCATTAGTCTTCTGGCTTCCACAGATCCTTCCTAATGTCGATAAAATGGTCTAATCGTAAACAAAACTCAAGGTAAAAATGTGTCCCAGTACTGAAGGGGTTATGGGATTTGTGGATACCAATACTGGATTATTACTAGGTGGACGTAGCAGATATTGTAGGTATCCAGCTGCCATCTAAGTAGAAATGGAGGTGTTGTTTGAGTTGATTAAAGGGTTCGTGGATAAGAAAACTGACTTACTAGATAAATTTACGAGAAAGTGTTGACATTTGGGTTGCTACTTGAAGATAACGAATATTACTTGTAACTCAAATTATAACGATACGAAACTAGCTAAGAGAATTAAAGAACTTATACTGCTATCCAAATTACAGCTACTACATTAAAAGCTAGATTATAACAAATTACAAATGAGGATTACCTGTATATAATTCCCAAGAACAAAAAGAAGCTGAAGTCTAGAATAATGCTTTTTTTTTTCTTTTCTTTTCATATATCTCTTTCTCTCATTCCTCCTCTCCTCTTCTCAACTCTCTCCTTTTCCTCCCACGCTGTCTTCTGTTCTTCCCTCCTCTCGTTTCCTGTCTCTCTTTCTCCACCCTCTCTTTTATCACCCTTCCTTTCCTTACTCTCCCCTCAGAAAACTCTCTCTCTCTCTCTCTCTCTCTCTCTCTCTCTCTCTCTCTCTCTGACGCGTGTAAACTGCATGGAAGGGAAAGGTGATGAGAGAAAAGTAAATTTGTTGCCATAAAAGTACAATAGTTATTACAAAGCACATTGTTGGTATGGGTGTGAATGGTGTGTGTGTGTGTGTGTGTGTGTGTGTGTGTGTGTGTGTGTGTGTGTGTGTGTGTGTGTGTGTGTGTGTGTGTGTGTGTGTGTGTGTGTGTGTGTGTGTCTGTGTAGGATTGCCAGCCCGGTGTATAGATAGATTGCCAAACACACACAGATTCCTATATTTCTACACTTCTATAGTTTTGTACTGTTCCCCTTTCATTGGTATCTGACACATCGTTCCTGTACATCGAAGAGTAAGTAAAATTGCAAGCCAGTATAAGGAACAGTTTCAGAGTCTTTTGGTGAGCTAGCTACCCAAAACGCTCCTTCTATTCTGTCAGAGAGCTTGTGAGAAATGGGGAGCGTTTTGGTGGGATAGTTCACGAAGAGACTGTGGAATTGCCCCTACCGTGTTACCAATCTCGAGTTTTGGTACACTTCGGAACGAAAACCGATGGGATGTGATTTCGTGCATGTCTCAAAGTGGTCAATGTATCCCCTTTACCCCATAAATTCCCGTGAAAAGTCCACATGGTATATATATAAAAAAAAAGTTACCGCACATTTGATTATCACATCAATATTTCTTTCTATAATTTTTTTAACTTCTTCAATACTGGGACACATTTTTACCTTGAGTTTTGGGTACGATTGGACCATTTTACTTACATTAAGAATGGTCTATGGAGGCAAAAAGATTAATGGCCACAGTCTTTACTATTTTACTCCCTTACATAAGTTTCTGGAGCTGTACAAAATCACCAAATAGTAAGCAGAATGAATATGGAAACGCATCATGGTACTGAAGAGGTTAATGACTTGAATTGCAGCTCGATTTCTACTTAAATGATACTTAGATGTCTACAGTTTGTCGCATATTCGCCTAAGAAGTCGTTTTCGTATCCAGAGATCCCTTACCTAACATATAGCTAAATGTCTACCAAATTATACCTAAATGTCTACACTTTCTCTTAAATCTATCTAACAAGTCAGTTTTCCTACCCACACACGCCTTAAAAACCTCAATGAAAGCTCTATTAATATTAGCATGACAGCTGGATGACTACAATATCTAGCACATCCACCTAGTAATGATCTAATACTGTTACTCACGAGACTGTAACCCCTTCAGTACCATGACGCGTTTCTATATTCATTCTGCTTACTATTTGATGATTTTATACAGCTTCAAAAACTTATGTGAGGAATTAAAAATAGTGAAGACTCTGGCCATTAATCTTCTGACCCCCACAGATCCTTCTTAATGTCAATAAAATGGTCTCAGGGTGAAAATGTGCCCCAGGTTTGAATGGGTTAATATCCTCAATGACATCCTTTTCTCTATTTGAATGATAGATGGATGAGTACAATATCCGGCACATCCACCTAGCAATAATCCAGTATTGATACCCACAAACTCCTTAATAACTTCAATTCACGTTATAACTTTGATACAACGTTCCCGAATCGCCTCGCATCAGCCCCCGGTCCTTCCGCTCTCCGCTCGCCTCTCAGATGAATTTTCCATCAAACGCCTGCCAATCACATCCACGGGGGAGGAGAGGCAGCAACATCCACGCCAAGTTAACCTGAACGGCCCATGTTTCTCTCGTCACTCACTCTTCTGTGTCTTCTGAAAATTAACTGGATTTGTCTATTTATTCATTCTTTATATATGTGAAGCAAGATTGATTATAAAAAAAAAAAGATGAAACGGAGGAAGAAAAACACGTGCCTATTTTTTCGTTTCCGATGAAAAAAAAAAGTGGAAGGAAAAAGAAATAAACAAGGAAGATAGTGAAAAATACGACAACATTGTAAACTAAGAAGAAGATCAATAAGACGAATGACTAAAAAAGAATAGCCAAAAATAGAAATAAAGATGGAAAAATACCAAAATGAGAAAGTGACTGTAGAACAAGTAAATATGTCTCAAAGTGATTGGAAATTAGGGAAAAATGTACCAGGTGACAGTCAAACGGTTAACACTTAGCCCAAATTACTATTACTATCAGTACTACCACTATTACATCACCACTGTAAATACTAACGCTAAAAGTACTATCATTACCATTACTACTACTACTATTACATCACCTCGGCTAATACTAAGGTTAGAAATATTGTCACAATTACTAAAATTACTATCAAAAACGCTAACAGTACTATTAGGATTATTACTACCACCACTAACATTACCACTGCCAATACTAACGCTATAAGTATAATTATTACGATTACTACCACCATTACATCACCTCAGCCAATATTAACGTTAGAAATACTATTACGACTACTACAACAAAGCTAACAGTACTACTAGGATTACTACCACTACTTTCAATCCTAACCCTAAAAATACTATTACATTTACCACTACTACCACCACTATTACGATTACTACAACTACAACTACTACAACCACTGTCACCACTCAAAAACTAAAAGTAATCCTAAAAATATTAACACAATTGCAAACTACCACCATTACATCACCACTATTAATAAATACAGCCACCGTCACCACTGTCAAAAAAGCTCAAAGTACCGCTGCCCTTCACACCAGCAAGTGGCAACAGTAAGGCAGCAAGGAAGGGTTAAAAATATTGTTAATGTGTGAGTCATTCCCCGCCCGTGGCATGTTGGGGGGCTTTGATCTTCGCTTGACAAAGGCTAGCGTGTATTTTCCTGCATGTCTGTCTGTCTGTCTGTCTGTCTGTCTCTCTCTCTCTCTCTCTCTCTCTCTACTCAGTTACCTGTCTCCCTCTGCTGTTCTTTCCTTTCTTTCTCTTTTTTACCAGAACATTTCTCTCTCTCTCTCTCTCTCTCTCTCTCTCTCTCTCTCTCTCTCTCTCTCTCTCTCTCTCTCAGCAGTTACCTTTCCCCTCTCCCTTTCCTCATCTTTACCTTTTATCATTTTCATCACAACGTTACTTTTTTTTTATTGTAATTCATCAGTTTATCTTTCCCTTCACCTTTACTATGAAACTACACGCACACTCACACACACACACACACACACACACACACACACACACACACACACACACACACACACACACAAAAGGAAGCGAAGGGTCAATAACAGACGGCTGATGCGTGAAAATTTGTCTTTAAGCTGAAAATTGACGAGTAGAGAGAGAGAGAGAGAGAGAGAGAGAGAGAGAGAGAGAGAGAGAGAGAGAGAGAGAGAGAGAGAGAGAAAGCAAGCACTCAGGATTCTTGCCGCGAGAGAGGTGACAGCTTGAGATTAATTTGAACGAGTCTTTTGTGTTTCAGAGCGGCGGTGTCTGGCTGTCTGGCGGCACACTACTCTTACTACTGACGAGAACACAAAGAACGAGGAATTTGACTCTTGATTAGTGTCTATTTGGCCTTAAAGCAGTGCAATATACCTTTTTACTAACGGCAATATGTGTTTTGTCATCTCCTCGTGGGGTATTTGAAGCGAGTACACGTCTCAGCATTTTTGTGAGCTTTTTACGGTGTTTTATCTAATTGGCAGTGTAAGCGAAGGTCAAAGTCGCTCTGGGAAGTGAGGAAAGTATAAGATCGTAAAAAACTCTTATACCATCCTCGGAGTCCCCTTGCAAGTGTATATGTGTATAACTTCAATAGGGACCGGTACCTCAGAATGCCTTTTTTTTTCAACTATTTTTTTTCCCTTGGCCAGTGTTTCCTCTTACGTAAAGAAAAAATAAAACTGCAGTGCATCTTAATTCACGGAGGAGAGTCAGCCGTGATTACAAGGCAGGTTCATCTGGTTATCCGTATTTTTCTTGCCAAAATGAAAGTTCTCTTAACTTTTCGAACTCTTGCACTTCTTAATCACAAGACAGGTGTGAGTAGGGTGCTAAATTAACGTTTGCATAATGTTGATTCATTATGCAAACTAAAACATGATTCCAATGTATATTTTCATTTCTTCAGCTCACTATTTCTAAAGCCAATTCACAATTCGCGTGACTGTAATTTGGAGAATTGGAAAATTATATTCAGTGATGTGTCGTAACACGGAATCATGAAACGGCGGCGGCGACCACGAGGGAGCGCCGCCTCTCGCAACAAGTCACTGCCGAGGGACAACATCAAACACCGTATCCTTTGCACTGCGAGCCGAGCTGAGCCAAGCTGAGCCGAGCCGAGCCGAGTAACACAGAGAAGCCAGCACCCTCACGCTAACTTACATTTATATCAACTTAGTTTTACGATGTTGTCAGTTCCTTATCACAAATTCTCCGATTTCGAAAATATATCAAAGACAGTTTTTTGACATCATCACCACGAATTTGACTATTACTTTCTCTTCTCTCTTCTCTTCTTTTGATGTAAGAGAGGAGGACTGGCCAAGGGCAACAAAAATATAAAGAAAAAAAGCCCACTCAAGGAAAAAGGCCTTTGTTCCGGTCATATAAATGTTCAATCACCTTTTCAACACATGAGTTTTGTATCTTTCAGGAATATTGCGAGGTATTCATCGTGCTAATCAACACAACGACACACCAAACACTGCCTTGCATCGCGGAGACTGAACTGCACCTACTTCCCAATGACTAGTATTCTAAATAAGAGTTAGTGATAATTTTTCTATTTCTTTTATTTGCTGTGATGAGAAAGTCTATATTTTAATTTATTTATAGTTGTATTGATTGTGGTAGTGGTGGTAGCGATGGTGATGTTGGTAGTAGTGATCACTTTCCATAACCTCATAATGGATTTAGCAACGTTCTTATATTCTGTGTGTGTTGGGTGTATAAGGGGTGATTTTGAGAGATTCTTTAATCGTATAATATTTTACTATCAAATCAAGGACAGTATTATACAAGAGCAACTAATCTTGTAATATTCTTATATTCTTTGTGGGGGGAAAAAGAGAAAGGCAGAGGCGTGTTCCATTTGAAAGAAAGATTCGTGGGATAAAGTTATAAGGTTGTTGGCAATCTTCTTATTGTTTCTCTTAGCAAGTTTTGGGATAATTTATAAGGCCCACTGGAGTTTTATATTACTTTTCTTCCTTGAGTGCCTCCAATACATTCTCGGCGGTAATCTCAAAATTGTGAAACTCGTGTGAGGATTATCTAAGAAAAAAAAAGTGACGGTGAGTAAACAATAGACGAAATCATTAATACTATCATCGCCATCATTACCACCACCATCACCACCACCACCACCACCACTACCACAATCAGTACGACTATAAATGAAAAATAATACACTTTCTCACCACAACAAAAAAAAAAAAAAAAATAGAAAAATGATCTGTAACTCTTATCTACTACAACTACTACCACCACCACAACAAATAAAGGAAAAAGAAAAATGATCCTAAACTCTTATTTACTACTACCATCACTACCACCACTACCACCACCACTACTACCACAACCGCTACCACCATAAATAACCCCCCCCACCTCCACCCCCCTAGAAAAATAAGTAGATTTCCTGACCACAACACAACAAATAAAAATGATAAAAAATGACCACTAACTCTTACTAATACCACCACCACCACCACCACCACCATTACAACCTTCCTCACCACTACCTACGACGCCATAACCATTACCATCTGTTGCGCCGCTGTGGTCGTTGTCACCACCATTAATACCATTCCAGCCGCTACTCTTGTAACTTTGGAAATATTTTGACGAATTCAGCTTTTTTTTTTTTTAGAAATTAGTATAAATTTGTATAATTCATCGAGGGAGGGAGGGACGGAGGGAGGGACGGAGGGAGAGAGGGAGGGAGGGAGAGAGAGGAGAGGAGAGAAGAGAGGAGAGGAGAGGAGAGAAGAGAAGAGAAGAGGAGAGGAGAGGAGAGGAGAGGAGAAGAGAGGAGAGGAGAGGAGAGGAGAGAAGAGAAGAGAAGAAAGGAAAGGAGAGGAGAGGAGAGGAGAGGAGAGGAGAGGAGAGAAAGTAGTGAAGAGAAAAGAAGAGAAGAGAAGAGAAGAGAAGAGAAGAAAGGAGAGGAGAGGAGAGGAGAGGAGAAGAGAAGAGAAGAGAGGAGAGGAGAGGAGAGGAGAAGAGAGGAAAAGAGACGAAACGAGAAAAGATAGAAACATACAGAAACACACACACACACACACACACACACACACACACACACACACACACACAAAGCAACCACAGAAACATAAAAGAACTAAAGAACAAAACAAATCTAAAACACAAAACAAATAAGAAAGAAGAAAATAAACATAACGCAATAAGGAAACTGAAACAAGGTAGTGGTGGTGGTGGAGAAAGTTACAAGGCTTAAAGAATTTCATACCTGAACCTAAATTGGCCGTGAAAATTAAGGCTTAGGTTAATTAACAATGCAACGAGGTGATAGGCCTAGACATTACGTTTCCCGCCTCATTAAGACCAACCGCCCAATCAAAGAGGAAGAAACGGAGCGTGGGAATAAAGAGGAGGAAAAGCAACAATAGAGAAGAGGGAAGAGAGTGAGAAGAGAGAAGGAAAGATAAAAAGAAAGAAAACTAAGAAGGAAAGAACGGAGACAAGTAACAGAGGAAATTAAGGGTAGAAAAGAGAGAAAAGTAGAAAAGATTAAAGAGAGGAACAAGAGAGAGAGAGAGAGAAGAAAGGTGAAGAAAAAAATTTAAAGATAAGAACGAGAGAGACAAGAGACAAAGGGAATAAGAAGAGGAAAGAGAAAAAAAAAGCAGAAAAGGTCAAAGAGAGGAATGAAAGAAGAGGGAAGGAAAGGTGAAGGAAAGAAAATTAAGGGAAAAAAAACGAGAGAGACAAATAAGAGATGGAATTATGGGTAGGAAAGAAAAGAGAAAGAAATGAGAAGAAAAGGTTAGGAAAGAGAGAAAGGAGAAGAAAAGGTTAAGAAGAGAAAGAAAATGTGAGGAAAAAGAAAAAAAGAGCTACAAAAAGAAAGAACGAAGGAGACAAGTTGCAAGAGGAATAAAGGCAAGGAAAGAGAAAAGAGAAGAAAATATCAAAAAGAAAAAAAAGAGGAAAGAGAAAATAGAGAAGAAAAGATTAAAACAATATGAAAGGAAGAAGTAGAAGAGGAAATAAAGACGAAGGAAGAAAGATAAATAGAGAAAGAAGAAAAAGAGGAGAGAAGAAACAGGAAATGACACAGAAGGAAAAGAAAAACACAAGAAAGAAGAAAAGAGACGAGAAAACGAAACAACACAAAGAAGAAAAGAGATAAGAAGAGGAACGAAAGAAAAACAGAAGGAAAGCACCATCAAAATATTTAACTGAAAAGAGAGAAGAGAGAAGAGAGAGAGCAAAGAAGATCAAACGAGGAAAAGAGAGAAAGGAAGAAGAAAAGAGAAAAAAAAGAAGGGAAGGGAGAGAAAATGCGGAGGAAGAAAAGCAAAGAGGAGAGAGAAAGAGGGGAAAGAAATAACATCCAAACATCGCAAAAGAAGAGAAGAGAAGGATGGGAAGAGAATAACGAGAAAGAGAGAAATGGAGAAAATAAGAGAAAGTAAAGAAGGAAACAGATAAAGACAAAGAAAAAACATAAAATTTCAGTTAAAGAGAAAAGGAATGATTACAAAAAGAAAAAAATAACGAAACAAAGAGAAATAAAGAAAAAGACGAGGAGAGAGAATGAAAGAAAAGAAAAACTGGGTGAGGAGGGACCGACAGGAGCGAACAGGAGGTGGAGTGGCTGTCTGCTTCAAGGAAGGAATGCAGGCCCAGCTACTCGACATAGACACGCCTCCACTGATGGAGATGATGTACTTCCGAGTAACGCTGGCAGACCGCTCAGCCCTCCTACTGTGTGCCCTTTATCGCCCCCCGCGACAAGGGCCTGACTCACTCCTGTACCTGACTGAGACTTTAGACAACCTGATGATGGCACACAGCTGCAGCCACGTGCTGATTGTGGGGGATCTCAATCACCACCTGGAAAGAGACGCCTACGAGAATCTCCTGAGGTGCAGGGTCTGACAGATCATGTCACCTTCCCCACACATGAACGAGGAGGGACATTAGACCCTGTCATCTCAGACTACCAGGAGGACAAGCTTCAGTGTCATCAGCTGGGGCTCGTGGGCAGCTCTGACCATCACGCTGTACTGACACAGCTGGAAGTGGGCGTGGCTCAGGACGAGGCCACCACCCGCACCATCTGGCTGTGGAACAAAGCAGACTGGGCTTCCCTGCGCCGCGACCTGACCCACACCCCATGGGCCACTCTGCTACAGGGAGGAGCAGAGAGTGAAGCACTTGCACTCACCTCTCACCTTCTCGCCCTCCAGAGACGCCACGTCCCACACAGGGAATACACCACCAGACCGACGGATCAGCCATGGTTTGGCTACCGTTGCCGTGTTGCTGCTGAGGCAAAGTATGCTGCCTGGCTCCGCTACAAGAGGAACCCGACTCGGCGCAACAAGGACCTGCATAGGGCTGCATGCAGGAGGATGGTGGTAACCAGCAAGTGGGCCTTAAAAAAGTGGGAGGAAAGCCTGCGCCGGAAACTGTGTGGCACTGGCGTAGGAAACAAAACTTGGTGGTCCCTTGTTAAGGACAAACAGGAACTGGCCACCAAGAATCCATCCCTCCCTCAGCAAGCAGGACGGTACTGTCGCCACCAGCAGTAAGGAGAGGGCACAGTTGCTGGCTTCCTTGTTTGCTGGAAAAATGAAGGTGGGGAATCCACAGCAGCCACCGCCTCAGCTGGTCCAGCAATGTGAGAAGACTGTCACCATGGTGGAGGTGACGCATCAGCAGGTGAAGCGATTATTGCGGGGGCTGGACACACAGAAAGCCACCGGCCCTGATGACATCAGCCCGCACCTGCTGAAGCGATGCTCCCAGGAACTGGCTGCCCCTCTCACCCAAGTCTTCACAACTTGTGTACGGGAAAACGTCTGGCCTTCAGTGTGGAGCTCCAGGACGGACCCAAAAAACTACAGACCCATATCCCTGTTGTCAGTGGTGGGTAAAGTGTTTGAGAGGGTCGTGGCAGAGGTGGTGTGTAGCCATCTCAAGGACAATGCCCTCCTCTCAGACCAACAGTTTGGGTTCAGACCTGGAAGGTCAACCTCCGACCTAATGATGCTTCTCACCAGGCATTGGCAGGACGCCCTCGACGACGGCAAGGACACTATAGTGGTTGCTTTGGACATAGCAGGAGCTTTTGATAAAGTATGGCACAACGGATTACTAGAAAAGCTTCGTGCTAAAGGCATCCAGGGTGGCTTGCTACGACTCTTGGGAAATTACCTGCAGGACAGAAGCCTCAAGGTGGTTGTCAACGGGCAAACATCTGAGTCCCTGCCTGTGGAGGCATCAGTGCCACAGGGTTCAATTCTTGGCCCACTCCTGTGGAATATCTACGTGGATGATCTTCTCCAGCTACTGCCAGGAGTCATGGCCTATGCTGATGACTGCACCTCTCCTATACCTATCCACGCCAGGACAGTGGGCGGGCTGCTGAGGCCATCAATCAGCAGCTACGAGTGATAAAGGAGTGGGGTGCTCGCTGGCAAGTGACATTCGCGCCGGAGAAGACACAAGCAATGGTTGTCTCTCGGTCCCCAGCCGCCATGGCAGCAATGGCAGGAAAGTTGTCTTTTGGCGCTGCTGCTCTCCCACTCAAGATGACGTCAAGATACTTGGAGTGGAGGTGGATCGAGGGCTGAGGTTTGACAGGCATGTCAAAACCATTGCCAAGAAAGCCTCTCACAGGATCTCCGCTCTCAGAAGGATCGCCAGTTTCCTCGACAGGAAGGGAGACTGCTGCTGTACAAGGCACAGGTGCGGCCCCACCTTGAATACGCAGCTCTCTCCTGGATGTCCTGTGCCGCCACACACAGAAGGAGACTGGACAGCATCCAACGCCGCGCCATACGGCTAGTAGATGCTGCACTACCACCTCACCCAGAGCCTGAGCGTCCCTTGATTCACTGGAACACCGCAGAGACGTGGCGGCGATCGTAGTGTTCCATAAGGCACAGGTGCAAAGAGTGCCACATCTGGCAGGGCTGCGTCATCCTCTAAGAGTCACCGCACGGAGCACGAGAACGGTGCTCAATGGTGGTGACGCCGTAGAGGTGCCGCGATCCCACGGGTGTCAGCATCAACGCACCTTCGCAGGACGCGTCTCCAGGATGTGGAACTTGTTCACGGCCGCGGTGCCTCACGTCCAGGAGATGAACACACACAGTGTCAAACTGATGGCACATAAGTGGAGACAGACACTGCCAACTCCTCTGACACTCTTTGTGACGTGACACTCAGTGTAGTGCAGTGCGTGAATAGTGCTAGTGAAGTGAAACGAATAGTGCTCCATTTACATGCTGACCATCTTGTATATTATCTATTTTTAAGTCTTGTAAATATTGTAGAGAAATAGATTGTAGTACCCTTAGAATAGGTAGCACACGACAGTGCGCCTTTGGGTACATGTTCCTTTGTATTAAGTTTTGTTTAAATAAAAAAAAAAAAAAGAGAGAGAGAGAGAGAGAGAGAGAGAGAGAGAGAGAGAGAGAGAGAGAGAGAGAGAGAGAGAGAGAGAGAGAGAGCTTCTGTGGTTTGCCTTTCCTTTTTCAATTTAAGATTATTTTTTATAGAAGAAAGGAAATTCGGTCAAGGGCAACAACAAAATAAGTAAATAAAGGCCCACTTAGCTGCCAGCCCCCTTAAAGGTCTGATAGAGTTTGTCAAATGACGGACAAATGTTTTAAAATGTCTCAAAATGTAACTCCAACTTAATTTTCATAATCTAATTCATAAACATCAAAACAATTCCAATATTCTTAGGTTTTTATACAAAGACTCCGAGTGTTCATAATACCCAACATCGCTCAAGCCACGTACAACTAACTGTCTTATGAGTCAGAACAATGCATGAAGTGTAGTGATCGTTGCTTGCCATACCACAAACAATATTACAGTGGATAACATAAAAAAAATAGTATATACTTAGTTTTAACCCTTCAGTACTGGGACACACTTTTACCTTGAGATTTGTGTACGGTTAGACCATTTCATTGACATTAGAAAAGGTCCATAGAGGTCAGAAGATCAATGGCCAGAGTCATCACTATTTCAATCTCCCCCATAAGTTTCTGAAGCTGTATAAAACCACCAATTAGTAAAAAGAATGAATAAGGAAACGCGTCACGGCACTGAAGGGGTTGAGAGAGAAGTTTCAAGACATTTCTCCCTATTTACGGCTGATTGTTGACCTATAAGGGGACTAGCAATTAAGTGGGCCTTTTTTAATATTTTGTTGCCCTTTTTTGTTGTTGCTTCCCCTCTTGCATAAAAAAAAGAGATTCAATGGATGATTATTAAATTTTGTACAATATTCCTGATGTTTTTGACAATTTTTTTTTTCATTTATCTTCTCAACGTGTTCTCTCCATATTAATTTATTATCTATTATTACTCTTAAATATCTTGCAAAATTCTCTCTCTCTCTCTCTCTCTCTCTCTCTCTCTCTCGTTCAATCATTCGTTTTTTTCTTATCTGCATTTCGTTTCAAACTTTTCCTCTTCCGTTGCAAATATTTCTTTCTTCCCTCTCCTTCATTTTCTCCTTCACTCTCATCCATTTTCTTCTCCTTCTTGTTCTTGTTCTTGTTCTTCGTTAACTATTCCGAAAACGTTCCTTCATTTTATCTTTGTGTCTCTGTGTCAGTCTCTCTGTCTCTCTGTCTCTCTCTCTGTCTCTCTCTCTCTCTCTCTCTCTCTCTCTCTCTCTCTCTCTCTCTCTCTCCAATACATTTCAAATCTCACCACGTCCTTTCTTTCTCCTTCCATTCTTTCACACTTCCTCCCTTCTCTTATAAAGTTTCTGCACTCTCTCTCTCTCTCTCTCTCTCTCTCTCTCTCTCTCTCTCTAAGAAAATAAAACCCAGTGATACTTTGCAAATTTCCAATGACAACCAATCAACAAGTTATATTTGCCACGAGTTTTAGAAAAGAAAACAGACGAAAAGAAAAAAAACAGCAAAAATAGAAAAAAAAGGAAGAATTAGAAAAAAAAGTAGATGAAATAGATAAAACTATATAAAAAACAGAACTAAAAAAAGAAATAGCAAAAAAAAGGAGAAATAGAAAAATGGTAGATGAAGCAGATAAAACAAGAATAAAAAGACAAGTAGAAAAAAAAGAAGAATAATTTAAAAAGCGAAGAGGTTGAAAAGAGAAAGCAAGACTGATCGGCCGAGACTGAAAGAAAGGCAAAGAATAGAAAGGGAAGATAAGAAAAAGAAAAAAAAGATAAAAGAGAGGAAAAAAAGGAATAACGAAAAAAATACAAAAAGAGGGTGTCGCGGGAACAAAAAGGAGAAACCGATAAAAAAGGAGAGGAGAAAGAGATGAGAAGATAAAGATTAGGAAAAAGGGAAATGGAGGAAAACTGATGAGATTTTTGAGCTCACTTATTCTTTTTTATTTTCTTTCTTTCTTTCATTCTTTTATTGTGAAACGAAAGTGTGGGACAAGGAATTGAGAGAGAGAGAGAGAGAGAGAGAGAGAGAGAGAGAGAGAGAGAGAGAGAGAGAGAGAGAGAGAGAGAGAGAGAGAGAGAGAGAGAGAGAGAGAGAGAGAGAGAGAAACAGCACGGAGAATGGATTTTTATCGCTGTCATAAGAATATTTCCTTTTCATTTTTCCTTTTATTATTATTATTATTATTATTATTATTATTATTATTATTATCATCGTCATCATCATAAATTCTGTGTCAGTGTCTCTTGTCTCCAGGATATAAATTGAGAAGAGAGGGAGGAGGAGGAGGAGGAGGAGGAGGAGGAGGAGGAGGAGGAGGAGGAGGAGATCCATTTGCAGAGATGAGAAAGGAAAACAATGAAATACAAGAAGTTCCCACATAAAAGAAACACACACACACACACACACACACACACACACACACACACACACACACACACACACACACACACAGTCAGTCACGTGTGTACGTAATCAACACTTTCAGGTCACGAGATGTTTTGTCAAGGAAAGAAAACGAAAGAAAAAAAAAAAAAAACTGAGAAAGAGAAAGATGAAATATGAAAGAAGGTTAATTTTACTTCTTTCTTCAAGTAGAGCGCGGATATATTGTTGCTTTATTATTACTATTATTATTATTATTACTACTACTACTACTACTACTACTACTACTTCTACTACTACTACTATTACGACTTCTACTACCACTACTACTACTTCTACTATTTCTACTGCTACTACCACTACTACTACTTCTACTATTACTACTACTACTACTACTACTACTACTACTACTACTACTACTACAATTTTCATTACTTTTATCGTTCCTTCTCTTCAGAACTTCATTTAACTGAGAGAGAGAGAGAGAGAGAGAGAGAGAGAGAGAGAGAGAGAGAGAGAGAGAGAGAGAGAGAGAGAGAGAGAGAGAGAGAGAGAGAGAGAGAGAGAGAGAGAGAGAGAGAAACCTTATGGCTCACTCGCAAATAAGCTAAATAAGACGCAAAGAGGCACACGTTAATTAAAGAGCAAAAATGTTCCCAGTTACACATCAAGCAAGGAGGAGGAGGAGGAGGAGGAGGAGGAGGAGGAGGAGGAGGAGGAGGAGGAGGAGGAGGAGGAGTTTATCTTTAACCTTCACGTCTCCCTTAGTTCCGGTTCCAGATATCTATTGCAAGAGAGAGAGAGAGAGAGAGAGAGAGAGAGAGAGAGAGAGAGAGAGAGAGAGAGAGAGAGAGAGAGAGAGAGAGAGAGAGAGAGAGAGAGAGAGAGAGAGAGAGAGAGAGAGAGAGAGAGAAGCAGTAAAAAAGTAGAGAAAAAAATGCAGCGTAAACAAAACACACTCTTGCACTCTCTCTCTCTCTCTCTCTCTCTCTCTCTGGCTGGAGCTGAGTTGGTCTGTCTTTAAGGAAATGGCTGTCAGGTCCCCAAAACAACGGACACAAGCGTCTCGGAAGGGAAACTGAAGACTGGAGGTTGGAAGCTGGCAAAGAAGAGGAAGGGAGAGGGAAGGGAAGGGAGTAGGGGAAGGGAGGGGAGGGAAGGGAAAGAAGGAGGGAAGTAAGAGGAAAGGGTAAGGAGAGGAAGAGAGTGAAGGGAGTAAAAGACAGGAAGAGGAAAAGGAAAAAAGAGGAAAGGAAGTGTAAAGGGAGGAGAAAGGGAGGAGGCAATGATGGGGAGAGAAGAGAGCTAAGAGGAAAGGGTGAGAGAATAGGAAAAAGGAAGAGGAGAGGAAAAAGGAGGAAATTGAAGGGGTAGATGAAGACAGTGAAGAGGAAATGAGATGAAGAATAGGAAGGAAGGAAGAGGTAGATAAGAAATAAGAAGAGGAAGAGGACAAGGAAGAAAAGGGGAAGGAAAAGAAAGATAAAAGAGGAAGAGAAGCAGTAAAAACAAAGAAGAGGAAGGAGAAGGAAAGAGAAAGAGGAAGAGAAGTGGAAAATACAAACAGAGAAGAGAAAGGAAAGAAGGAAAGAGAAAAGAGGAAGAGAAATGTTGAATAAGAACAGGGAAAAGAAGAGGAAGGAGAAAGAGAGGGAAAAAGAGGGAGGGAAGAGGTAGAGAGAAAGAAGAAAAGTAGTATGAGCGAAGGGAAGGGCAAGGAGAAAAGAAAGAGAAAAGAGAAAGAGAAAAATGAAAGTAAGAACAAGGAGAAAAGGGGAAGGAGAAAGGAAGAGAAAGAAGAAGAGAAGCGGAAAGAAAACGAAGGAGCAAGAAGAACGGAAGAAAAAAACAGGGAAGAAAAGGAAAGAAAAAAGAAAAGGAAAGATAGGAAAAAAATGGAAGAGGAAAGGATAGGAAAGGTGAGGCAAGGGAAGGGACGAGAAAAGAAAAGGCAAGGTAAGGCAAGGCAAGGCAAGGCAAGGCAAGGCAAGGCAAGGGAAGGCAAAACAAGGCAAGGCAAGACAAGGTAAGGCAAGGAAGAGGAAAGGCGAAGCAAAGGAAGGTGAGGTGAGGTGAGGCAAAGCAAGGCAAGGCAAGGCAAGGCAAGGCAAGGCAAGGCAAGGTAAGGCAAGACAAAGCAAGACAAGGGAAGGCAAGGGAAGGCAAGGCAAAGCAAGGGAAGGCAATATAACACTAAGGCAAGGGAAGAGGAAAGGCAAGGCAAGGAAGGGAAGGGAAGGGAAGGGGAGGCGATGACACTGTGGTTACGGAGCGATACAAGGAAATGGAGCCATCAATAGGGTCGTTAGCGTTCAGAATGTTCTCTCCTCCAGTGACGTCCTTGGCCTGAGAGTTACAGCCTTGAGGAGCGGGCCAGGGAAGTACTCGTGATTGGATTGGGTGCGCGAGGAAGGGTACTGCGTGACATCCTGGTGACTTTCAGGTGTTGGAGAATATACATATTTTCTTTGGGTGCTGTTTACTCTTGGATTTATTGGTTATAGTGCTGTTTTTATTTAATTCTATCTATTTACTCTAATTTTTCTGATCTTATTTAGTTTTTTATTAATGTTGAGCGTTTGCCGTGAGTCCTATTTCTTTTATTAGTGTCGAGTCTTTGCTGTGAGTCTTATTTCGTTTTTTCTTTATTAATGTTGAGCCTCTGCCGTGACTAACCAGCGCACATTTCTTAGATTGGACACGAGTAATGAAGCTTATCACGAACAGCCTCCAAATTGCTAACAGCTTTACTGCATCTCGCTCTTCCCTTGAGTTTAAATTAAGGATTAGAAGTGAACAGGAGAGAGAGAGAGAGAGAGAGAGAGAGAGAGAGAGAGAGAGAGAGAGAGAGAGAGAGAGAGAGAGAGAGAGAGAGAGAGAGAGAGAGAGAGAGAGAGAGAGAGAGAGAAACACTACATGACGAAGGAAGTTTCTCTCTCTCTATTAAGGATATAGATTAAGGGCAACAAAAATTATATAGTAAAAAAGGCCCACTATGGATCCACTTCCCAAAAAGAAAAAGAAAAGAAAAAAGAAAATGAGACGAGTGGACTATACAAACTTAAGTGCCTCGAGATCTCCCTCTTGAAAGAAACCAAGTCATAGGAAGAGGGAACACAGAACCAGGCGGAGAGTTTCAGTTTACCAAAAGGAATAAAAAAAAAAAATTATTGTGGAGTGAAGAGCGTGTGAGGAAGACAGAGGAGGACAGTGGAGGGTATTGGAGTGAAAGGAGTGAAGGAAAAGAGTAGAGGGTACTAAAGTAATAGAGTTCTGAGGAAAGGTAGTGGGGAGTATTGGGAGTAAAAAAAATGGCGAGGGTAGGAGAGGAGGGTATTAGAAGTGAAGGGCTAATCTTAAGAGAGAAAATGGAAGGTACTGAAGTGATGGAGTTCTGAGGAAAGACAGTAGAGGGTAATGGGGAAAACTGGCCAGGATGGGAGTGGAAGTTAAGGTGAAGGGTAAGGAAGGGGACAGTGGATGGTATTGGAGTGAAAGGAGTGAAGGGAGGAGGTGTAGGATTCCAGAGTGATGGA
>NC_059293.1:16231294-16251294 GCF_017591435.1 Portunus trituberculatus
CGGGAATTAATGGCCTAAAGGGGATACTTTTTGGGGTACCTCCTATCTCAAAGCCCACCCGCTAGGAAACCGTTGCCCCGAGTGAGGAAGCCCAACCTACACTCGGACTGTGGACAGGATTCGAACCCGTGCGAATCTGGTAAACTCTGGAATTTCCTGCCTGCTTCTGTATTTCCATCTTTGTACGACTTGATTTCTTTTAAGAGGGAGGTTTCATGACATTTGTACCTGTCTTTTGGCTATTTCTATATCAATCTTTAAGGGAACTGGCATTTCAAGTGGGCCCTTTTTTTTTAATCTTTTGTTGCCTTTGGCTGGCTTCCCTTCTTGTATATACTATATATATAAAAAAAAAACATATGCCTATTTTTGAGATACTGATTAATTAGATATTGATTAAGTGATTGTTTACTGTTATCTGTTTACATGGCGCAGCACAAAATGGTAACAATATTAACGATGAAAAAAAGACAAAAACAAGATCTCAAAATTAATAACAATATCGATTAATACATACGATAAAAGAAATGTGCATTGATATTTTTCTTTCCAGAATTATAAAGTGAAAAAAGAAATGAAATTACAAAAACTGAGAAACAAATAAAACTAAGAATTAATTAAAACTTACACAAAAATTAGAAAGATATATTAATATTTCACCTGCAAATGAGACACAAGACATTTCAAATAAATAAATAAATAAAAAAAAAATAAACGTAAATCAAATACTAAAAATTTGAAAACAAAAACGCATCGCACCTTTACATACCAATGACACTTTACAAATCTACACTTAACACCTGGAAAATATCTAATTAAGCCTCAGGTAACTTCATAAAGAGCTTTAAATATCAACATAAAAAAAAAAAACGTGTTCCTTTAAGCGTCTATAATGTAGTTGAAATAAAAAAAAAAAAAAGTAGCAGGGCGAAGGGTCCATCCGGCTAGTTAACGCAAACACAAGGTACATGCAGCGGGGTACGGCTGGACTGGGGTCGACGGAACGGTGCACCAATAAAAGCAGAATATTACGTGTCGAAGTACAAAATGAAAACGTTAAAACCTTCGAGACAAGCAATTTTTCCCGAACCGTTCTCTCGATAAAGGCAATTTTTGATATGTGTGTGTGTGTGTGTGTGTGTGTGTGTGTGTGTGTGTGTGTGTGTGTGTGTGTGTGTGTGTGTGTGTGTGTGGCGCTTTTCGGCATATGTGAGGTCCCAATACAAAGGGTTACAATACAAAATAAAAAGAGAAAGGAATAATTGAATAAAATAACATAAAAGACCATCCAAACCGTGTCATATCAAAGACAACCTCTATTCCACTTTTTCCCTTTATTTGTAACGGTAATACATGTGATCCAAAACAGTGCGAGTTTGCCACACCGGTGATACGCAGCAGTGGAAAAATTTAAGACGCAAAATAAATAAGATAAAATGAAATAAATAGTAATGGGCCTCGTGACTGAGACAAAAATTCATACATATTGACAACAAAATGAGAGTATTAACACACACACACACACACACACAAGCACAAACTGACACAAACATACCAAAATTACGAGAAGCTACAGCATTAATGAAAATCAGATCGTGCAACATAGAATCAGAACACTATTTAACCTAAAAACTTCACTATTGAACCCTTCTATTACCCACACATTTCCACCACAAAAAAAAAAAAAAAACACCCAAACATCTTACCTTACCAGACCAGACAACCCCACTAAACCATCACACTAACTAGAAACAACAGTACTAATCCTTTCAATACATTCACCTCTTTCTCACCAATAATAAAGACCCAATTACCTTTCCTCGCTGTGAATCATAACGTATCACAATAAAAAAAAACGTTATCGTGACCAAAGACAGCACAGACACCATTCAAAACACTCAATAAACACATCAGCTGCTTCCCTTCACAACTCCTGTTAAGAATGGGACCGGTAGCGGGATTCGAACTGAGGACCTAAAGGAAAGTAAGCGACTGGGCACACCACTTAGCTAACGCCACCGCCAGCCGCGCCGTAAGAATGTGGCTGAAAGGTGGAAGTGATGGATGAGCGTTTGATGTGAAAGGTTGTTGGGGGAGGACGTGGCTGCCTTGAATAGGAGCAGGAGCAGGAGGAGGTGGAGGAAAGGAGGAGAGGGATTGTGAGGATTAGCTAGTAAGTGGCGGGAGAGAAGAGGAGAGGAGAGGAGAGGAGAGGAGAGGAGAGGAGAGGAGAGGAGAGGAGGAGGAGGCAGGAAGGATTAGAAGAGAAGCAAAGGAAGGCAAATGTGGTATGGAAATTGTGTTGTTGTGAGAGATGCCTGACCATGAGGGAGGAAAGTGAGTTAGTGGGGAAACATGCAATTACTTAAAGGTATTCAAGGTGAGGCAGGGAACACCATAATGACAATACAAGGGGAGTACGAGTAATATCGATCATGCATAAGAGGGAACGAAAAGTAAGATTAGGAAAAATATAACTGTTGATAGACAATGAAATGTGAGTGAGGAAATGCTTTAATTAATAGAAGAATCTGATGATACGTACGTGAAAAATAGGAAAAAATGAAGACTTGCTTTGTGACTGAGAGATATGTATTATTATTTTCTATCCAATCCATCGACGAAGTTAAGCAATCAAACTTTTCAAAACATTTCTGTCCCTGACCACAGTACCTAATACACAAAGATATATATTATTATTTTTTTTTTTTTATCCCTCAACCAAATTAAACTATCAAACTTTTCAAAACGTCCTATCATAATTATCTATTTTTGTGATGTAGGTGTTCTTTTCCGTGTATTTCTGCCTGTGACCACAGTACCTAATATGTTAAAAAGAGAGAGAAAAAAAAAAGAAAAAAACACGGGTATTTTTATGTGTGGAATATGTGTGTGCAGTACAGTATATAGCACGCCAGTTCGTCATGAGTATTTAGCACTTCATTAATTACTTAACACATTACTGAAATTGTGTTATAAAAGGGAGTGTGTGTGCGGTTGGGGAATGATCAAACATAGTATTAAAAAAGAAAAGGTAAAGTATATGAAGAAAAATATAAAAGAAAGAGCAAAATATAGAAGAACGCATATGTACATTCCAAATAACAACAATGGAAATTCTAAAACAAACACAGAAAGAGAATAAACAAAAAAAAATAGATATATAAATAAAATAAAATAAAACTCATCGAACACACCACCACCACCACCACCACCACCACCAAGAACAACAACAACAACAACAACAATAAGGACAATGACAACACTGACATTTATTCTCATCAACACACGCCATCAGGAGCGCGCCTTGGTAATTGTAGGGTGTGTCAGAGAGAGAGAGAGAGAGAGAGAGAGAGAGAGAGAGAGAGAGAGAGAGAGAGAGAGAGAGAGAGAGAGAGAGAGAGAGAGAGAGAGAGAGAGAGAGAGAGAGAGAGAGAGAATAACACACACTGACCTACCCACATACATACATACGTAGATAAATACATAGCTACATACATACATACACACATACACAGAAAAATCCGTATATACATATGAAAATACACAAGGAAGGACAAACACAATCATTAAGACAGACATACAAACAGTACACACTAACAATCAAACAGCCAGACATACACAAACACAAAATAATCACGTAGAAACACACCAAACAAAAAAAAAAAAAATAAATAAAATAAAAACGAAACAAACAAAGAGACACACACAAACCCAAACCACCACCACCACCACCACCTCCAGCACACACCACAAATACAAACCCATAAATTTGAGACCACCTATGATTGAGAGGCGGAATCCCAGGTGTTGGCCAGATAATCACTTAATAGAGATGGGCCGGCTACCTGAGCGTGCCGGAGAGGGAAAGACTGCAAGAGAGAAGATAGCGAGGACTGCAGGAGGAAGGAAGACAAACACGAGGGAATAAAAAAGAGAAGCAAGGGAACTGTGGAGAAGGAAACGGAGAGAGAGATAAAAAAAAGAGGAAGTAGAGTATTAGATGGAAGACGAGGATAGAAAAATTAGACAAACGCATTTAGAGGAAGGAAAAGTATGGGAAGAGTAAGAAGAGGAGAAAAGAGGAGGAGGAGAAAAGTTTAGTAGAGGAAGAAGAAGAAGAAGAAGTATGGAAAGAGTAGAAGGAGGAAGAGGAGACAAATGCAGTCAAACAGAAAAGAGAAAGGAAAAGTATGAAAGAAAAAAATAAACACACGAAAATGAATAAGAAAAAAGAAACAAAAGAAACAAAGAAGGACACAAATAAAAAAAAATAGAGAAAAATGAAGCATGGAAGAGAAAAGGAGACAAAAAGACAAACAAAAACAGGAGGAGGAGGAGGAGGAGGAGGAGGAGGAAGGAAAGAGAGGGGAAGAAGAGAAATGGATGTATAAGAGGGAGAAAAAATGAGTGAAGAGGATGAGATGAGAAAGAGAAGGGCAAGATAAATGATAGTGCAGGAGGAAAACAAGGATAAAAAGAAGAAGAGGAGGAGGAGGAGGAGGAGGAGGAGGAAGAGAAGTAGGAAGAAAGGTAAGGAGGGAGAGGAAGAGAGAGATAGTAGAGCTAGGAGATACGAGGAAGAAGAAGAAGAAGAGGAGGAGGAGGAGGAGGAGGAGGAGGAGGAGGAGGAGGAAGAAGAGAATGAGACGAGAGGGGCTGTGGGGGGGATGGAAATACAAGAGGCGGTGGAGGAACAAAACAAGCGAATCTTCTTCCTTTCCTTTTTTCCAACGGGGAGTAAAAATAAATATATGCAGGAGAAAGGGAACATAAAATAAGACGATGTAAAGGAATGTGAGTGAAGGTGTGCGGTGGAAAGCGAATGAGGAAGAAGAAGAAGAAGAAGAGAATAATGAACTAACGTGGAAGAAAAAAAAAGACACTAAATTGTACACATGAGAGAAAAAAAAGAAAAGGAATAAAAAAGAGAAATATGCGAAGAAAAATGAGAGAGAGAGAGAGAGAGAGAGAGAGAGAGAGAGAGAGAGAGAGAGAGAGAGAGAGAGAGAGAGAGAGAGAGAGAGAGACCCCGCCAGCCTGCCAATCATATAAAAAATAAATGTCTACAGATCAGACGGAGAGATACAGACAGACATACAGACAGATAGAGCCATACAGAAGCCCAGAAAAAGCCATAGAATAGACATAAACACTTAAAAAGAGAGAAAAAAAGCACAAAAAAGCCGGAGACAAGTATACAGACAGACAGACAATTAACAAAAGACAGGAACAGCAGAACACACACAGAAACAGACATACACACTAACAAACACTCACATAAACAAACACAAGTAAAAACACACAAACAACACATGATAAAAAAAAGTATTAGGAGATAAACACAGAACTTAAACATAAAACAAACACACAAACAAACACAAACCATACGATAAAAAAAAAAAAAAAATTGAGCAGAGACAAACACACATAACAAACAGCCACAGAACAAACACAAAGACACGACAGGCACATAGACACACAGACACGTAGACAGACAAGGGGGGAGCAAGTGTCAGAGCGCGAGGGAGGACAAGAGGACAAGAGGACAGAGAAGGGAAGCGGTGCAGGACAGAGAGCAAAAATGTTGACCATACAAAATACAATCGAGGGGAAAGTGGGATGGATGAGCGTGTGAGGTCGAGAGGGGTGATGCTATGGATAACGCTAGAGAAAGAGCGAGAGAGAGAGAGAGAGAGAGAGAGAGAGAGAGAGAGAGAGAGAGAGAGAGAGAGAGAGAGAGAGAGAGAGAGAGAGAGAATAGCCTTTTTGTCACCAGATAGGAAAAAAAATATAATTAAAGGAAGTGGAATAAGAAAAGGATATTAAATTGTATACGTTTCAACAAGAAAAAAGAGACAAAACACAAGGATAAGTGATACCAAGAGAGAGAGAGAGAGAGAGAGAGAGAGAGAGAGAGAGAGAGAGAGAGAGAGAGAGAGATGAAAATGGACAACCGGCATTACTCATGTGACGTTTCTACACGTTTACTCTCTCTCTCTCTCTCTCTCTCTCTCTCTCACATACCAAGAGTGTAGTTAGCATGAGTGTAAGTGTCAAGTGAAGCAAAGTGACTCCGCTGCTGAAATACAACTAGTCTCCCAGTTCCCCTAATTTGCTTATCCCGAAGTGGCGCCAGTCTCTCACGCATAACTAAAGGGCCCACACCTCCACCGCTTCCTAGCAGTGAAAGGCGTTACTTGTACTACTGCAGCGATATCAGAGGTGTGTGTGGGTAAAGAGGTGTTGCTTGTACTACCGCTGGAGCGATATTAAGATCTTAAGTACCATGACGCGTTTCCATATTCATTCTGGTTATTGTTTGATGGTTTTATACTGTCCCAGAAACTTATGTGGGGATTTAAAATAGTGGAGACTGTGGCCATTAATATTCTGACGTCTATAAACACTTCCTAATGTCAATAAAAAGGTCTAATGGTACACAAATCTCAAGGTGAAAATGTATCCAGTACTGAAGGGGTTAAAGGTGTGTGTGTGTGTGTGTGTGTGTGTGTGTGTGTGTGTGTGTGTGTGTGTGTGTGTGTGTGTGTGTGTGTGTGTGTGTGTGTGTAGAGCGTAAATAGATGTCATTCCTTTGTTTCTATCTGTTCTTTGTCTATTCGTTTTGTCTGTCTGTCGTACAAGAGGCGTGTTAGTTCAGAATAGGATAAACACAGGTAGATATAATAGTAATTACAAGAGTTATATTACAAGTGGTATGTGACTACAGACATTTATCCTTCCTTCTTTTGGCTAACTCTCTCTCGGACCTGCAAGGGGACTGGCAAATAAGTGAACCTTTATTTAATCGTTTTATGTTGCCCTTAGCCAACTTTCCAATCTTACATAAAAAAAAAAAAGGTTAGAAGAATATCAGTTTTTTTTTTCCAGGTGAAAGAGAAGAAATATTCATTCATATACAAAAAGGAGGAAAGAAAGGAAGAAAAAGGAAGAAATATGTATGTATATCCGACTTATTCTTTCCCTGGTAAAAGAAAAATACGAAGAAAATGTGAGACTAACACTGCAGGTCTTGACGAAAGCAACAAAGGGAGTTGTGAATTAGATTTAGGATAAAAACAAAATAAGGTAAAATAAAAAACTGACGGAGACGACGAGGAGCAGCGTTGTGTAGGTCAGGAAAGGTCAAGTGCAGGTCACGAGGATCTCTGCAGACTCATTTCATTCTTAGGAGGGAAAAATGTGATGAATAGTAAAGAAAATAGAAAAAAAGTACAGAAAAAGAAAAAATGTAAGAAAATCAATACGTTAAAAATGAATATATTAATTTCCTACCAAAAAAATGAATACTGAAGGGAAATAATATTGGAAAGGGAATAAAATGAAATGAAAAAAAAAATTCGGTTGAAAATGATAGAAAAACGTGTACAAACTAATATTATATAAAAAAATTAATGCACGAATTTTCTCAGAATAAATAATTAAGAGGAAAAAGAATATAAGGAAGGCGAAAACAAGGAGACGAAAAAAAATATCAACACTATGAAATATAAGAAAAAGAAAAGAAAAGTGAAGAGGAAAATGGAAGATGAGAACAAATATAAAACAAAACTAATATCAACTTGTAATAGTAACACACACACACACACACACACACACACACACACACACACACACACACACACACACACACACAACAAAAGACACGTACACAAACTAACACAATATGAAAACAAAATAGATATAAATGAGTTCCCTCCTTCCATATCGTCCTCTGTCCCCCGTCGCCCTCGCCCTGACCCGCCTAAAAAAAAAAAAAGAACGAAAAAAAAGCAACATAGCTCGTCCTCGTGATGAAGTGGATGGCCAAAGTGATGAGTCCCAAAATGCATCGTTCAGGGTGTATATATAAATCACACACACACAGAACACACACACACACACACACACACACACACACACACACACACACACACACACACAGATAGACAGTTACATACATATACACATAAACAGACAGACAGACAGACAGAAAGATAGACAGTAGAAGTATACATAAATTTTCTAACCATAAAAACTTTACATACTAATATCACATCAACTAGAACCTTTAAAATCACATGACAACTCCACTACCCAACACACACACACACACACACACACACACACACACACACACACACACACACACACACAGGGGACGATACATAGTGAAAAAATTATTTAGGGAGATGACTTAAAATGACGAGGAATTTGCATCTAGAAAAGTATGAGTATAATGTGTGGGGTTAAATTTGTCAGGGGAGCAATGTGTAATTATAGAGAGAGAGAGAGAGAGAGAGAGAGAGAGAGAGAGAGAGAGAGAGAGAGAGAGAGAGAGAGAGAGAGAGAGAGAGAGAGAGAGAGAGAGAGAGAGAGAGAGAGAGAGAGAGAGAATGAATAAATCTACATGGACACAGGTAGATAAACAGGCAGCCAGACAGATACAGATGGACATATAAACGAACATACATACAGACAGACGGACAGATAAGCGGACGATGAATAATAGATGTAAAAAAAAAAAAAAAAAAAAAAAAAAAAAAAAAAAAAAAAAAAACAAACAAACATAAACTGACAAAAAAAAAGGAAAAAAAGGTCAGCTCGGAGAAAATAAGGTCATGAAAGAGTCAATCTAATAATACGGAAATAAGATCTCTCTCTCTCTCTCTCTCTCTCTCTCTCTCTCTCACACACACACACACACACACACACACACACACACACACACACTGGGATTAACTTAAATAGAGCCTAAAGCTAACTAATAGGCCTACACGTGACGGTCCCTGAAGGATAGAAACTTAGGAGGCAGCGTCCCTAAGTTAAGAAAAAGAGGTACATTTAAAAAAGGGTAATTTCTTGAGAGTCAAATGAGAAAGTGTGTGACAGTGATACTATTCATTCACCATCGAGGAAAATGACGTGTGAGGAAAGCAAGGTGTCGATAATGTATTTATTTTGGTTTATCTTTTCACTGTAAGGTGTTTTTTTTTTTTAAGCGTTATTTACATTTATTAAACTCTGGAACTCCCTGCCTACTTCTGTATTTCCATCTTCCTACGAGTTGATTTCTTTGAAGAGGGAGGTTTCAAGACAATTGTTCCAGTCTTGGCTAATTTTTTAGGTTCATTTTTTTTTTTACTGAAAGCTTGTTTTTTTCAACGTTATTTACATCTATTAAACTCTGGAACTTTGGAATTTTGGCTAATTTTCAAGTAAATTTTTTTTTTTACTGTAAGATTGTTTTTTTTTCAACGTTATTTACATCTATTAAACTCTGGAACTCCCTGCCCGCTTCTGTATTTCCATCTCCCTACGAGTTGATATCTTTGAAGAGGAAGTTTCAAGACATTTGTCCCAGACTTTTGGCTAATTCTTAGTTTTCATCTTTAAGGGAACTGGCATTCAAGTGGGCTTTTTCTTTTTTAATCTTTTCTTGCCCTTGGTCAGCTTCCCTTCTTGCATAAAAAAAAAAAAAAATACGCCCGCCGTGCTACAGTCAGACCACGAACTTTTATTTTCCTTACATTATTTACATCTACTTATCTACACCTGCCGTGCTACAGTCAAATCACGACTCTTTTTTTTTACGTTATTTACATCTATTTATTTACCACCGCTTTCCTATAGTCAGACCGCGAACTTTTCTTTTCTTTACGTTATTTACATCTATTCATTTACGAAGGCCGTGCTACAGTAAGACCGCGAACGCTTTGGTGCCGAGAGGTCTTCAAGCGCATGGGTTCGAATCCTGGTCACCGGTGGGAGGGTAAGGACGTCTACCTGGGGCAACTGTTCTTAAAAACCCGAGCGAAAGTCATTGGAAAACCGGACATAACACTCAAAAACAGGGAAAAATAATTGACTCACTTCTTTAATTTGTGTTCTTTACTTGTACACAATCCCAAATCCTCAACAAAACACACACACATACACTCACACAATAGAGTTACCAAAAACAGATGGATTAATACGAGCAACTGCAAAACCAGACATTACACCCGAAAACAGGGAAAAAATGGACTTACTTCTTTAATCTGTGTTTATCTGTACACAATAGCAAGTCCCAATTCTTTGGCTAATTCTATCGGCTCTATAAGGAGACTGGCAACTGAGAGGACCTTTTTTTTCTTTATATTTTTGTTCCCCTTGGCTAGTCCTCCTCTCTTACATAAACACACACACACACACACAAAACACAGTAACCAAAAGAGATGGCTTAATACAAGGGCAAGTCTTACAAGGCATATACGACTTATGACTGAGGGAGGGAAGGCAGCGTGGTTCTGAATGCTACTTTGTGAGGGCCAGAGCTTAGTGCACAGAGGGATGGAGTAGAGATAAGTAATTGAAGTGAATGGTAATCAGCCTCGGGGAGTAATAAAGGAGCAGATCACTTGGAGGCTGGCCCAGGTAGAGAGAGACATCAAACAGGAAGGAGAAGCTGTGTGAAGGTAACGGTAGAGAGAGAGAGAGAGAGAGAGAGAGAGAGAGAGAGAGAGAGAGAGAGAGAGAGAGAGAGAGAGAGAGAGAGAGAGAGAGAGAGAGAGAGAGAGAGAGAGAGAGAGAGAGAGAGAGAGAGAGTAGCAGTAATAGTAGTAGCAGTAGTAGTAGTAGTAGTTGCTGTTTTTATGGTTGCTGCAATAAAAATACGACGGGAAAAATGTAGGAAGCGGAGGAGGAGGAGGAGGAGGAGGAGGAGGAGGAGGAGGAGGAGGAGGAGGAGGAGGAGGAAGGCAGTAGAAGAAGTATAAAAAAAGGAGATAAAACAAAAAATAAAAGAATAATAACACCACCAGCACCACCAACCCACACTAACACAATCCAAACAACACCACCAACCACCAAACACAAACCACACAACTACCTGAACCACAACACACTCCATCACTCACCACCAACACCACCACCACCAACAACCCAACCCAACACAATACAGCACCACACAGCACAACAGAAACCATCACTCATTCACCACCACCACCACCACCAAGACACAACCCAACTTAACCCAACCGAACACAAAAAATGAAAACAAAACCCAACACAACACAACACAACATCATTCATTCACCACCACCACCACCACCAAGACACAACAGAACTTAACCCAACCCAACACAACCCAACACACCACCACCAAAACCCAACACGAAGCAACACGTTATGCTAATCGAGACCACAGCAAGCTAACCAGATAACATGACCATTACATTACCGAATGCCTGCTGCTGCTAACGACAATAACCTCATACCATTAATCAACTCACACGCTAAGTAACGCCCGCCTCACCAGTCACCGCCGGGAATTAGGACCAAGGAAACGAGACACGATACGACCAGGGAGATTAAATTGTATCATTCCACGCACGCCATCGTCCATTACGGCTTCCTCAATGGCCCCGGAGATAGTCAGTCAAGAAGAGAGCATGAAGTAGTGTCAGGGAGCATGAGGGATTATAATGGGATGTCAGGGGAGGGGGGTTGCAGAGAACATGGAGAAAGTAAGAGTGAGGGTCACGTAGTATGGGAAAGTAATATAGGAGAATCAGACGGGCATGTAGGGTATCAGGGAGCATTAAAGAGCATCAAAAGTGTCAGGAAGGCGTTAGGGAGGATCAAGAAGTATTAGGAGCATGAGAAAAAAGTCAGGAATTATTGGAGTATATCAGGGAGCATTAGGAAACATTATGGAGCATTAGGAAATATCAGGGAACATTAAGAAATATCAGGGAGCATAAGAAAATATAAGGGAGCATTATAAAATATCAGGGAGCATTAAGAAATATCAGGGAGCATAAGAAAATATAAGGGAGCATTAGAAAACATCATGGAGCATTAGGAAATATCATGGAGCATTAAGAAATATCAGGAACATTAGGAAACATCAAGGAGCATTAGGAAATATCAAGTAGCATTAGGAAATATCAGGAGCATAAGAAAATATAAGGGAGCATTATAAAACATCATGGAGCATTGGGAAATATCAGGGAGGCATTAGTGAGTATCATAAGAGAACAAGGGAGCATTTGGGAGTATCAGGAAGCATGAAGGAGCGTCAGAAGAGTATCAGAGGAGAGGCCACGGATACACAACACTGCTATAACTTTCACCAGGGACTGATACGCCAGACGCCATGACATGCACACAATCTACTGCTACATTTACCCTCTTGCTGTTCCGGCATAGCGTTGGAGCTGACGGACACTGCGCGCTCGGGGGCCACAATTTATTTGCTCCGAGTCGTGGTGTTCTTAATGTGTTGAGTGTGTGCTTGTGTGTGTGGTATATTGTGGTGGTGGTGGTGGTGGTGGTGTTTTTTTTTATTTTTGGTGTTTTTCAAGAGTATTTAATGAGCATTCTATACGGTGGTGGTGGTGGTGTTGATGGTGATTTTCTTTTTTTTAAATGTTTTCATTATTTTCACGTTTCTTATGATAATTTAACGAGCATTCTATGCCACCAGTGTCTCTGAAAGTGTGATGGTGATGGTGGTGGTTGGTGGTAGTGGTGGTGAAATATTTTCAAGTGTTTTCTGTTGTTATTATTTTTCAAGAGTGTTTTCACGTTTCTGGTGATGATTTAATAAACATTCTATACGGTGGTGGTGGTGGTGGTGGTGGTGGTGGTGGTGGTTTTATTCTTTTTCAAGTGTTTTCTTTAGTTTTATTATTCTTAAGATTATTTTCACGTTTTTTTATGATGATTTAACGAACACTATGCCACCAGTGTCTCTGAAAGTGTAAAAACAGAAGAGCAGCCAACTCATTTTGCTTCACGTTCTGCCCACTGAAGTTTCCCGTGTCCTGTTTACCGTGATTCCTAATTCCTTTAAACGCTCGATGACATGATACTGGATATTGTTTATTGCGGAGGCTGAAATGTTTAGATATTTCGTCACATGAATGACTTCTGTGGTATGCGTGGCCAGTGACGTGGTGATGGAAAATTCTGATCTATTATCGTTAAAAAAACAGCCAATTTGAAACCTTTAGGGATTTCATTTAGCTACATAATTTTCTCTATTTCTATTTTTCTAGTAGTTTTTTTTTTGTGTGTGTGTTTGTGTTTATGAGTGTGTGCAGTGATGCCAGACAAACTAAAACATGAAACACACAAAGTTTTAAGCGTGTGTCATTTCGTTAAGTCATTCTCGGCTACACAGTTCCAGGCGTTTCACACACAAAGTTCAAGAGTGTATCATTTCACCAACAGTCACCCTTGGCTAATCACTAGGCGTTACACACACAAAGTTCAAGAGTGTGTCATTTCGCTAGCAGTTATCCTCAGCCATACAGTTCCAGGCGTTACACATACAATGTTTCAAGCGTCAGTGTCATTTGGCCAACAGTCACCTTCGGCTAATCAGTTCTAGGCGTTACACACACACAAAGTTCAAGAGTGTGTCATTTCGCTAGAAGTTGTCCTTACCTACACACAAAGTTTCAAGCGACTGTGTCATTTGGCCAACAATCACCCTCAACTCCTGAGTGAGATATAGACGTTAGACACACTCAGTTCAAGCATGTGTCATTTCGCTAACAGTTATCTTTAGCTACACAGTTCTAGGAATTACACACAAAGTTTCAAGCGAGTGTCATTTCGCCAAGCCACCCTCGGCTGCACAGATCTAAGCGGCTGCATCACGGCGCGTGTGGCAGGGCGGTGTGGTGTTTACAAGTTTCCAGCGAGATGACCCCGAAAGCCAGGAGTCCACAGCATTCAGACCTCGCCAGGAATAATTAATGTTTAATGAATTACACACTTGCCTGCTGGGGTGTACGTAACAAAGTTTCCACTCACTGCCAATACTTAACGCTTCCTCGAACTTAATCTAATATAGGGAGCATCATCAAAACTTTACCTTCGCAGCAAAGTAAATACCTGGGTGAGTTCCTGGCGGTGTTTGGACGCTATAATTACACACGGGAACAAATATTTACCTTCAGCCTACACATAACAGGGATCAGCTACCTACGTGACATCCCTTTGCTGCATTACAAAAAGGAAGACTCAGGAATCTGGCTGTGGTAAATATGCACAGGAGGAACATTCATCTCATTACAGCTTAGGTTAGTGAAAGAAAAGATAAGGATGTGTATCTACTAATATAAAGATAAAATTATGGACATTTCTCCTTATCGTAAAAAGAAATACAAGGGAATCTGGAAGTGGTAACGATGCATAGGAGGAACATTCACTTCCTTAACCCCTTCAGTACCATGACGCGTCTTCATATTCATTCTGGTGACTATTTACTGATTTTATACACCTTCAGAAACTCAGATGGAGGATTAAAATAATGAAGACTCTGGCCATTAATCTTCTGACCTCCATTGACCCTTCCTAATCTGAATAAAATAGTTTAGTCACACCAACAATTCATGATAAAAATGTGTTCCAGTATTGAAGGGGTTACAGGTTAGGTTATGTTACTGAAGGGAAAGACAACGGTTTGTAGCTATACTAATACAAAGGAAAGATTATGAGCATTTCTCCATATTATAAGGGAGACACAGGAATCTAGCTATTATAATCATACATAAGAACATCAATATCGTTAAAGGTTAGGCTAGGTTAATGAAAACAAACAAAAGGTAGGAATGTACAGTTACTAATATAAAGGAAAGCTCTTTATCATTTTTTCCCTTTTAACAATGGAATCAGGCAACGGTAATTAGCTTGGGAGCATTCACCTCGTCAGGGCAATGTTAAGGCCAACGCACACGAATATCAATGCAATGAACGAAGGACTGTGAAAGCTTCTCTTCAACGCAACAACCAAGACACCGGAATATGGCAGTGGTAATTAGCACAAGACCGTTCATCGCGTCAATGCAAAGGATGCGTCGCCATTAATGCAATAAGGAAAAGTTTACGGTAAACATTCAAACGTAGTAATATGTACGCAAGCTAACTCGTCACACGCATTATACAGAGGAAGAAAATTGATTTAATCCAAGCAATGGTGTAAATCTATTCTAACAAGTACTATTTGTATTTACTAAAGCCAGCTGGTCATATTTATCATGCAGAGCAGCAAAACTGATTGAATGAAACTGATTGAAGAGTCATGGTGTAAATCTATTCTGAAAGGTACTATCATGTATGGAACTGTTACGAAAACTTCTCTTCACGCTATTTGTATTCACTCAAGCCATATCTATCACGTAAAGGAGCAAAACTGATCTAATCAAAGTAATGGCAAAGTCACGGTGTAAATATATTAAAAAAAGGTACTGGTATCTATGGAAATGTTACCAAAATATGTCCTTCTCACAACAGCTTGTCACATTCATTACACAGAGCAGGAATAATGCAATAATGATCCATTCAACCCCTTCATTACTGGGACGCATTTTTACCATGAGTTTTGGGGTGTGATTAGACGATTTTATTTGCATTAGGAAGGCTATATGGAGGTTAGAAGATTAATAGCCAGTCTTCACTATTTTAATCCCCACATAAGTTTCTGAAGCTGTACAAAATCGCCAAATAGTAAGCAGAATGAATATGAAAACGTGTTATGGTACTGAAGGGGTTAAAGGAATGGTGCGGTGGAGGAT
This sequence comes from Portunus trituberculatus, assembly GCF_017591435.1. Taxonomy (NCBI): domain Eukaryota; kingdom Metazoa; phylum Arthropoda; class Malacostraca; order Decapoda; family Portunidae; genus Portunus; species Portunus trituberculatus. The sequence goes on from NC_059293.1 coordinate 16,246,864, forward strand.
CAGCTATCAAGAAAACAGTTGTGATAGAAATGCCACAAAAATTCCCTTTACTGCAATATTAGCAACAACACAAGCCATCTGGTCACATTGCTCACACAGAGACGCAATACTTATCTAATCAAACTATTGGCAAAGTCACATCGCGGAGTTATCACAAATACCTCCATAATATATGTCACTAAAACTCATTGTTGTAATATTAATATCTGAACTACCTACCTGCTCACACTAATAATACACGAATGCATTGCTCCTTTAATCTAATGGTGATGAGAATGTACACTGCCATAAGGTAAACACCGATGAAACACGTCTTTGTCACAATATTATTACCTGAATGAGCTGTTACCGTCTGACCACAACAGGCGACGGTAATTAGCTCAGGAACATTCATCTCGTCATGGTAATGGTAAGGCCAAAACAATATTATCCTCGCTAAAGCAATACTAACCCTTTAACTGCCTCTTGGTAAACTTTTCTGTAACCACTTATCACTCTGACACAAGTATACCTCTTCCACAGCCACAACCAATCCTTGAACTAAGAAGAAATCGCAAAACATATAACCTATCACCGTAACATGCTAATAAAGACTTCACGGGTTGCTTCTGGTGTTGCTAATTGTTTCCTATCTCAGTGAAAGACCTAAAGTCACAAAGGGAAACTGGAATATAAGAACATAAGAGAACGAGGGGAGTGGCAAGAATCTGTCAAACCTACACGTGGCAGTCCCTGTATGAGCAAAGCTACCTAATTCCATCTACCTATCATCCCCATCCGTAAATTTGTGTAATCTTAAACTACTGAGCAGAAAATATTAATGCCATATAGGAAGTTACGAAAACCTCCTTCATTAATCAATATCTGAGCTGAGCTTTTCTCTATGATTAATTTCGTTCTTAGTCTGCTTCCCTTGTGAAATATATGAATAAATCAACACTACTATTATTTAGGAACATCGCTTGCCTATTCAAAGTAACGGAAATGTCAATACGAGAGACCAGTTAACTGAATTGCTAATATTATTGGTACCAGGCAATCTCTTTGATACAATACAAACACCTGATGCAAATAATTAAACATACAAGCAACATTTATCTCATCCAAACTCTGGCAGTGACACAACCAATACAAACAAACACGCCGAAATATAACAATGAATTAAGTATCAGTGAAAAAAAGAGAATGTTCTGGTTGCAATATATAACCGCGGCGGATTTCAACCTATAAAAATCAAAGAGGAAAGCAATTAGTGTTTAATCAAAGCTTGGCCACGACACGGCGGGCAACCACTGGACAGAGATAATGATGCCACCAAAAAGAGGATTAAAAAAGAGAGTAGAAAAATTAAATAACTTCCCTTTGTTGACTGAGCTGGTGTATTCTCATCAAAACAATTATATATGGCAGCGATATTCGTCTCATCGGTGCAATGGTTATGGCATGAGTCACCAAAGGAAAAAAATACTCAAGCCACATTGGAAAGACAAAGAATAAATAAATGAATGAAATTTATAAAAAAAGTCGGAATATAACACGTGAACTACCAAATTCAACATAACACGAATGGAAAAAAAAAAAAAATATTCGTCACAACAACAACAAAAAAAAAAAAAAAAAACCATGCAAATAATTCAATGAGTGAAATTAATAAAAAAAAAAAAAAAGCCGGAACATAACACGTGAACTACCAAATTCAACCTAACACGAGGAATATGTAACGGGTATGAGTCAAAGTAACTACAGAACTAGCCCCAATTAGCAGAGATACCACATAAAAAAAAAAAATAAATAAAACTTCCTCTTGTAAAATAACCCACAAAACACCAGACTCGTAAGCCATAAAAGGAATATTCATCAGGTAAAAGCCAACACAATGACAATGCAAGTGGCCAATTAACAGAGAAGCCAATGTCACAAAGGAAAGGTTACAAAAATCTTCTCTTTCTCACAGTAAACAAACATCCAATCGATCTAGTGAAGTCTGATGCTAATTATTAAGTGAATGATTGATATCCGCCTCATTAGGACCAAAACACACACACACACACACACACACACACACACACACACACACACACAAACACAAACACAAACACACACAAACACAAACACACACAGGGGATGATTACAACATAAATACTATTCCTCCAGCCATTTTTCTCAGCCATTTTTCTATTCATACCTCCTACAGTGATCATTCTATACGTATCATACTCATACAGTCATCTCTCTATACCTATCACCTTCTCCACACCTCTCCCTATTCATTCTTACTTATCAAACATTTCCTGTGCATATCTCCTAATTCGGCTATCTTTCAATACGTACCTACTCATACAGACATCTTTCTACGTATATCTATTCCTCTAGCCATCTTTTCATATATACCAATCCATCCACGTGTCTTTCATTACATATCCACCCCTTCAGCCAGCTCCTTAATCTCTTTAGTTCGAAGACGCGTTTTCATATTCATTCTGGTTACTATTTAGCGATTTCACAGAGCTTCAGATACTTATGTTGGGGTTAGAATAGTAAAGACTGTGGTCATTAATCTTTTTGTTCTCCATAGACCCTTCCTAATGCAAATGTGGGGCCGCCGTGGTACAGTGGAACCATGCGTGCTTTGGGGTCCGAGGGGTCTCCAAGCGCACGGGTTCGAATCCTGTCCACAGTCCGAGTGTAGGTTGGGCTTTCTCACTCTGGGCAACGGTTTCCTAGCGGGTGGGCTCTGAGATAGGAGGTGCCACAAAAAGTACCTCTTTAGCCCATAAATTCCTGTGGAAAGCCTACATGGTATAAAAATAAATAAAAATAAATAAAATCGTCTAATCATACGCCAAAATCAAGGTAAAAATGCGTCTCAGTAGTGAAGGGGTTTAGCATACCTACTCATCCAGGGTCTTTCAATACACATCTACTCCTTCACACCTCTTTCTATTAATATCTACGAGTGTTATGTGATACTGACCATAAGAATACACAAAGGGAATACGTATTAAACCTTTCAATACTAGGACACATTTTTACCTTGAGATTTGTGTACGATTAGACCATTTCATTGACATTACGAAGGGTCTATGGAGGTCAGAAGATTAATGGCCACAGTCTTCACTATTTTAATCTTCCTCATAAAGTTTCTGAAGCTGTATAAAATCACCGAATAGTAATCAAAATGAACATGGAAATGCGTCATGTTACTGAAGGGGTTAATGAAAGGAGCGAGCAATACGTAACCACGAAATGAAAGCATCAATTAAGCTTCACGTAATAAACACCTATGGGAAATGCCTGGCCATAAGAAAATAAATCGAAGCGTTGAGACTTTCACATTTCATATCAGTAGAAAGAAGAATACTCACTCTGTCTATCTATAAATGATGACGCAAACTAGTGAACTTGGGAAAGAAATATTAGAAGCCAGATGAGTTTTTTTTTCTTTTTTTTTCATCTATCAAAGCAAAGGCAATGGCAGGATGAATAAAAAGTGAAAGAGAAACTCACTCACCTAGGCTTCTCACAATCCTCCACCGACGCCTTGCTTCACTCGAACACTAACTGGAAAAAAGAGAGGAAAACTATAAATTGAATTACTGCAGAAGAAAAATACATCAACACAGCAGGATTCACAACAGACTAATACAATAACGGTGTTGTAACTCCTTTTGTATGACTTTTTTTACCCCTACTGTCTGTAAGGGAAAGGAACAAAAAAACAATATTCAGGATATTAAACTTCACAAAGGCAGGAGATTGACGGAAAATAAAGGAAAAAAAAATTAAAGAAAGGAAGTTGGAAAGAAGTTTAATCCCTTCAGTATTGGGACGCATTTTTACCATGAGTTTGTGTACGAAAAGACGATTTTATTGACATTAGGAAGGGTCTATGGAGGTCAGAAGAGTCTTCCCCATTTAAATCCCCCACAAAAATTTCTGAAGCTGTATAAAATCACCAAAGAGTAAGCAGAATGAATATGGAAATGCGTCATGGCACGGAGGAGGTAATAGTCATAATATCCTACAAAGCTAAACTAATTGGAATACTACCATGTCCTACACACAGATGCGCATACTTCCTACACAAAAATAAGCATCCAGCACATTTCCACACAAAAACTTGAGTATCCTACGGCGAACTTCTACAAAATTAGGAGAGAAAATGATTTTGAGCATTTTAACTCCATTCAATACTGAAACGCATTTTTTACCATTAATTTTGGGTATAATTAGACGATTTTATTTGCATTAGGAAGGGTCTATGAAGGTCAAAAGATTAATGGCAGGAGTTTTTACTGTTTTAATTCCCACATGAAATTCTGAAGCTGTATAAAATCACCAAATAGTAACCAGAATGAATATGAAAATGTAGCATGGTACTGAAGGGGTTAAACTTCACAAAAGACAGGAGATTGACGGATAATAAAGGAA
>NC_059293.1:16256294-16271294 GCF_017591435.1 Portunus trituberculatus
TGGGAAATACAAAACGAGATGAGAGAAATAGAAAAAAATAACAAGCAAATAACAGAAAAAGACACAGACAGACATACAGACACTCGGAAACAGACAAGGAAGTATCGAGAGGAAAACCAAACATAGAAACAAAAGCAAAGGTAGAAAAATGAAAGAAAACGAAATGAAAAAGAGAGAAAAAATAGGAGGAAGGCACAGAGGAGAGAGAGAGAGAGAGAGAGAGAGAGAGAGAGAGAGAGAAGAGGTAACAAGGAGAGGAGAGAAAGGCTCAAGTGGAGAGAAACGTTCCACAAAGCAAACGGAGAGACTACACGACAAACAAAGCAATAAAGAAGAGGAAAAAGGAAAAAAAGGAAGAACTGAAGGTGGGAACTGTCGTGGGAGACAACACCCCGAGAGAGAAAGAGAGAAAGAGAGAAAGAGAGAAAGAGAGAGAGAGAGGGAGGGGAGCAAAATAAAAGAGTTACGAGAGAAGGAGAAAGAAAGGGACAGGGGAAGAGAATAGAGGAAAAAACAGAAGAAAATAAAAAGGAGGAGGAGGAGGAGGAGGAGGAGGAGGAGGAGGAGGAGGAGGAGGAGGAGGAGGAGGAGAAGGAAGAAGAAGAAGAAGAAGATAAAGGATTAAAGGATGAAAAGAAATGAAGGATGAGGATGAGGAGGAGGAGGAGGAGGAGGAGGAGGAGGAGGAGGAGGAGGAGGAGGAGGAGGAGGAGGAGGAGAAGGAAATTAAAACACGTTAGACCACGATGCAATTATGTTAAACTGCTGAGAGAGAGAGAGAGAGAGAGAGAGAGAGAGAGAGAGAGAGAGAGAGAGAGAGAGAGAGAGAGAGAGAGAGAGAGAGAGAGAGATTTGGACACACACATAAAAGAAAATCCAATCCATAAGTAAACGTCTTGTCTTCAAATTACAGAAAAGAAAACAAATTATGAAAAAAAAACGAAGAAAACGGAATGTCTTTGAGGGGACACTAACCTAAATAAAAAATAAATAATCCCGTTTTCTACGATAAGAGATCTTTCAAAACAATCTTAGCGTGTCAATTTTAAGCCAATTTGAGGCCAATTGGCGGGTCTAACAAAGATCTTTTATGGTGTTTGATGTGCCTTCGTACCTTACACACACACACACACACACACACACACACACACACACACACACACACACACACACACACACACACACACACACACACACACACGTTTGGACCCATTCCTTCTATGTCCTTCAATTTTCTACTTTATACAAAACATTTTACCCTTTTTAGGACAGGCAGTCAGTAATCATGTGTGTGTGTGTGTGTGTGTGTGTGTGTGTGTGTGTGTGTGTGTGTGTGTGTGTGTGTGTGTGTGTGTGTGTGTGTGTGTGTGTGTGTGTGTGTTTACAACTGTTTCATTTCTCTTACATCCTAGAAACACGAAACATCTCTCTCTCTCTCTCTCTCTCTCTCTCTCTCTCTCTCCCAGCCACACACACACACTTTCATCAAATGTACATGAAAGACTAAGAAAGCACGGAAGAGGAGGAGGAGGAGGAGGAGGAGGAGGAGGAGGAGGAGGAGGAGGAGGAGGAGGAGGAGGAGGAGGACATGAACTACCTATTCTTCTCACGTGACCTTGTTATCGCAATACCCAGAGAGAGAGAGAGAGAGAGAGAGAGAGAGAGAGAGAGAGAGAGAGAGAGAGAGAGAGAGAGAGAGAGAGAGAGAGAGAGAGAGAGAGAGAGAGAGAGAGAGAGAGAGAGAGAGAGAGAGAGAGAGAGAGAGAGAGAGAGAGAGAGAGAGAGAGAGAGAGAGAGAGAGAGAGAGAGAGAGAGAGAGAGAGAGAGAGAGAGAGAGAGAGAGAGAGAGAGAGAGAGAGAGAGATTAATTAAGGAGAGAGAGAGAGAGAGAGAGAGAGAGAGAGAGAGAGAGAGAGAGAGAGAGAGAGAGAGAGAGAGAGAGAGAGAGAGAGAGAGAGAGAGAGAGAGAGAGAGAGAGAGAGAGAGAGAGATTCCAAACCTACACAATATTCATACCTGAACCGAACAAAACAGGTGTAAGTGTGTATGTCTGTATGTCTTAACCCATTCACACACCGTTCTATTCTCATAACACCATTCTTAACAAACTCTATTAATAAGACACACACACACACACACACACACACACACACACACACACACACACACACACACACACACACACAGCCAAACATTAACTCATTTCCTTCAGCCAGCAATGCTAGAGTATAACTTAAACTGAAATCAGCTTAGTGAATGGAGTTTGCAGTAAGTTGTCACGTCACGTTTTTAAATACATTTCAATATTAGCGTGAAGTAATCGAGAGAGAGAGAGAGAGAGAGAGAGAGAGAGAGAGAGAGAGAGAGAGAGAGAGAGAGAGAGAGAGAGAGAGAGAGAGAGAGAGAGAGAGAGAAGAGAAAGAAAAGACGAAAAAATATGAGAGGAATCAGTCACATGATTTAGCGTTCACCTAAAATTACGGAACAATTTTTAGCACGTGAGTTTCTCGTTTTCAGGCGAGTATAGATAAAAGCAGCGAGTGAATTAGCGAGTTATAGCGACTGACTTGTATAAATGTGCAAAAGTCATGCAGTAAATTAAGATATTTTCTCTTACGTAATGTCAAAGTGAGAGAGAGAGAGAGAGAGAGAGAGAGAGAGAGAGAGAGAGAGAGAGAGAGAGAGAGAGAGAGAGAGAGAGAGAGAGAGAGAATATCAGTCAGTCAGTCAGTCAGTCAGTCAGTCAGTCAGTCAGTCAGTCAGTCAGTCAGTCAGTCAGTTAGTCAGTCAGTCAATCAACCAGACAGAAAACACCATGACCCATGTTATCTCTCTCTCTCTCTCTCTCTCTCTCACACACACACACACACACACACACACACACACACACACACACACACACACACACACACACACACACACACACACACACACAAACTGGGACGAGGTGAAGGATGTTCTGGTGGGCAAAATACAGTCTGTTTTGGAGAGAAGAGAGAGAAAAGGTTGATGAAGAAGAGGAGAAGGGAGAGAAGGGGGAAAGAAAAATGAGGAAGAGGAGAGTGGAGGATAATGTAAAGGAAGACTGTGCAAGAAGCAAACTTGAAGGAGAGAGAGAGAGAGAGAGAGAGAGAGAGAGAGAGAGACGAGAGCGAGAGGCGAAAACGAGAGAAAAGAAATGAGAGACTAGACAGAAACAGAGACAGACAGACAGAGAGACAGACACAGAGACACACACACAGAGACACAGAGAAAGAGAGGGAAAGAAAAAGCTAATGAAATGCAATAAACAATTATATCCCTGCTATTCACTGCGTCTCTGCGTGATTGACGAATGTGTGGCGAGGCATAAAGGAGGAGGTTTGTGTTGAGCAATTTTTCCTCGTCACTGAGAGTAATGCAAGTTTTCGGCACACCCACGCAACACTAGATGAGTAAGCAAGCATGAGAGGCGGTGCTGGTGGCCGGGCCCGTCAAGGAAAGAGAGGTGATGGAAAGCGGCAGAAGAAGGCAGGAAGTGAAGGGAAGGAATTAATGAAAGAGTAAAGTAAGAAGAGTAAGAGGGATAAAAGAACTATAAGAGAGGTGAAGGAAAGTAACAGAAAACGATAAAATGAAGAAAAATGAATGAAAACAGAGAAAAGAGTAAGATAAATAAGAGGAATAGACGAGCTGTGAGAGAGGTGAAGGAAAGGAGCAAAAGAAAGACAAGAAGTGAAGAAAGAAAATGAATGAAGAAAAAAGGGTAAGAGTAAGAAAACAGATGAACAAGTAAAAGTAAGAAAAGTAAGAGAAACAAAAGATCTGTAAGAAATGCAAGAAATGAAAAGAAAGAGGTGTCAAAAAGCAAGATAAAATAGGTTAAAGCAAGAAAAGATACAGAAATAGACGAACTGTAAGAAAGGAAGAAAAGTAAAAAAAAAAAAACACCAAAAAATTTCCTTCACAGACGAAGACAGAACACATAACGAAACACAAAAACACATAGCGAAACACATAAACACATAACGAAAACACAAAACATGTGAAACACAGAAACACATAACGAATCACAAAACACATAAGAAACACATAAACACATAACGAAACACAGAACACATAACGAAACACAAAACACATAACGAAACACAAAAACACATAACGAAACACAAAAACACATAACGAAACACAAAAACACATAACGAAACACAGAAACACATAACGAAACACAAAAACACATAACGAAACACAAAAAACACATAACGAAACACAAAAAACACATAACGAAACACAAAAAACACATAACGAAACACATAAACACATAACGAAACACAAAACACATAACGAATCACAAAACACATAACGAAACACAAAACACATAACGAAACACAAAAACACATAACGAAACACATAAACACATAACGAAACACAAAAAACACATAACGAAACACAAAAACACATAACGAAACACATAAACACATAACGAAACACAAAAACACATAACGAATCACAAAGACACATAAAAAAGAAACAGAAATAAATAAATAAAAAAAAAAAAAAATCAATAAAAATAAAGATAAAATAATGTAATGTAATCCAAAAGTAATACGCAAATAATCAGGTGACAAAATAAGAGAGAAATGATGAAAGCAAATCTCACAGTGTTATTTATGCATAGTGGTGGTGGTGGTGGTGGTGGTGGTGGTGGTGGTGGGGGTCATTATTTATTCATTCATTCATTCATTTTTACGGCACCACGATATCACCAGCATATGATTGCGTTCATGGTGGAAAATGGACGAAATAAATAAACAAAAGGAAGAAATGTAAAAAGAAATAAATGCCATTACCTACTGAAATGTGTCAATATGTTATCTGTTTCAATTCTGTATCCGTGTATTGAGTTATCTGTATATTTTAGGTTTGATTTTCTAGGTATATTTCTCTCTCTCTCTCTCTCTCTCTCTCTCTCTCTCTCTCTCTCTCTCTCTCAGTGTTCGTTTCTTGCACCCGATCCATCAACCAATTAATTTTCTATTCTATTTTTCGCTCCGTGTTTGTTGTTAGTATAAAGTCACGCCTTTCAATTCTACGTTCACTGATATCGTTACAAGAGGTCATCTGTCCGTCAACCTGTCCATCACACTCGCCAATCTGTCCGCCTGATTGCCAATTACTGTCCCTGTATCTATTTGTCTATGTGTCTATCTGTCTTCCCATGTATCCGTCTGTGCTTTGTGTTTATTTCTATATTTTTGTATGTGTTCAGTTGTTTATTTCATTTTTTTATCTGTCTGTTTTTTTCTTCTTTTTGGTATCAGTGTTTATCTCTTTGTCTGTTGGGTAATCTGGTATCAATTTATCTACTTTGTTCTTCCATCTCTATTAATCCACTTGGCTTGTTCTTTCATCTAAAAACAGTTTACCTACGTAGTCCATCCTTCCCTCTATCCATCTATATCAATTCATTAACTTTATCCTTCCATCTACAAGAGCTTACCTACTTTATCCTTTCATCTACCCATCCATATCATACCAACCTTATTCTTCCACATATTAACTTTATCCCTCCATCTCGTCACCCATCATAACACTCACCTCCACACATGAGCAGCCATGAAGAGCAACCTGTCACGCTAGTTATTATCAAGGCCACACTGAGAAACCCTTCCCTTCCAGCTCTCTGTCGCCCCTTGAAGGCTCCTCACTTCTCCTCCTCGCCAAGCACAGCAAGGTAAACACACAATACAGCACCGCGTCTCATGTTCCACGCACTCAAGGCGAAGGCAGCTGTGTACACCTCCATGACTCCTCCACACCTCTCGCCCTCTCTGTCTCTCTCTCTCTCTCTCTCTCTCTCCTGACTCGCCCATGTCTAAGTAGAGGGTGTAGTTCCCCTCATAAAGTCTGAGTTAGTGCTGTGTGTTAAGTGTTCGTGCGAGATTAAAGCCATTTATTTTTATAGTTCACGTTTAAAGGCATAATATGAGAATGGAGGTATTTTTTTGTTTTGTTTTTTTCCTTAGTGGTTTAGCTCTTCATTTATTTACTTGTTTATCTTATTTATTTTTGTTTTACTTATTTTACTTACTTATTTTCCTTTATTCATCTATACGCTGATTTATTTATTTATCGTTGTTGTTCTTATTATCATTGGTAGTCGGTTTCAATAGTGTGGGGTTCGAGATTTCAGTCATTTGAGGAACTGTGTATATTTCTGCATGTTAATTTTTAGAAGTTTTTTTAAATATTTTTTTCTAATCTAATTCTATTTATTCGTGCTCATTTATCATGTTCTACTTATCAATTTACCTAAAGGAACACAGGACATTTCAACCTTTCTTAAGTGTAATTCTCTCTCCCTTTATGCTTATCTATCATGTTCTTCTTATTGTTAATTTACCTAAAGAAACACAGAATCTATTATTGACCGACTGTTTAGAGGACATTTCAACCTTTCTTTAGTGAATTTTCTCCCTTCATGCTTATCTATCATGTTTACTTATTAATTTATCTAAAAAGAACACCAAACTGAATATTGACCAAATATTTAGAGGACATTTCCATTTCTTTTTAGTGTAATACAGCACCGAATACTGAGGGACATTTTCAATCTTCCTTTAGTGTAAATCTCTCCCTTTAGCTTCTCCCACTTGCATTCGTGATGAAGAGCAAAGGTTAATGGGAGTCAGGAAGGAAGGAAACTCACGATAGTAAAGGTGACGGGAGTTGAACGTCGCCTTATCAACTTTCCTCCGCCTCCTGGAAACACTACAGAATCTACATCCATTATGGGGAAGAAAAAAAGAAAAGTTCGTCCTAAGTTTCTTCAGAGACAAAACCATGCCATTAAAATTCATATCACTGGAAAGCGAAGGGAGGAAAAATGAGGAAGCGTCTTGAAGGTTCTTGTGTGTGTGTGTGTGTGTGTGTGTGTGTGTGTGTGTGTGTGTGTGTGTGTGTGTGTGTGTGTGTGTGTGTGTGTGTGTGTGTGTGTGTGTGTGTGTGTGTGTGTGTGTGATAGATAGATAGATAGATAGATAGATAGATAGAGAGAGAGAGAGAGAGAGAGAGAGAGAGAGAGAGAGAGAGAGAGAGAGAGAGAGAGAGAGAGAGAGAGAGAGAGAGAGAGAGAGAGAGAGAGAGAGAGAGAGAACAAGATAGACAAGAAAAAGATAATCAACCAAACGAACGAACGGAAAAAAAATGAATCAATAAAATAAAAAATAGATGAAAAAACCCTGACGAGGAAGAAAAAAAAGATGAATGAATCGGAAACCTTTTAAAAATCACAAAAAAAAAAAAACACCTTAAAATCGCAACATAAATAAAAAGATAAATAAAAACTAACAACCTTTCAAAATAAATCCACAACACACACACACACACACACACACACACACACACACACACACACACACACACACACACAGCCCACACACAGCCCGTCCCTCGCGTCACCAGCACACCGCCACACCGCCACAGTAATGACGCCACGAGTGCCCTTGGAATGTATTTATTGGGTGCCCAACTTCAAACTTACGGCGCCAGATTTACACCGCTGTTTGAACTTTTGTCGCTAAGATACGAGATGCCCCGCTGTCCTCCTCCTCCTCCTCCTGCTCCTGCTGCTTCTTCTCCTCCTCTTCTTCTTCTTTTTTTCTTCTTCTTCCTCCTTTTCGTTTTCTTTTTCTCTATCTTTCTGCTATTTTTTTCTGCTCTTCCTTCTCTACCTCCTCCTCCTCTTCTTCTTTTTCCTCTTCTTCCTCCTTTTCCTTTTCTTTTTCTCTTTCTTCCTGCTAATTATTTTTTGTTCTGATTTTCCTCTTTTCTTCCTCCTCCCCGTTTTTTCTTCTAATCATTCCTCTTCTTCTGACTCTTTCTCTTCCTTCTCCGTTTCGTTAGCCAGTCGATCAGTGAATCAGTCAGTGAGTCAGTGAGTCAGTCACTTATAAATTAATAGATTAGTAGGTCAACCAGCCAGTCAGACATCCAACAATCTATACATCCAGTCAATTGGTCAGTCAGTTAGTGTGTCAGTGAGTCAGCCAGTCAGCCAGATAGCCAGCCAGTCAGTCAGGTAATAAAGCAGGTAGCGGCAGGTAGGCAAGGGAGCAGGTAAGCCACACACCTGACGAGCAGTATAATTTGACAAACACCTGGTCAGCCTCTCAATCATCCAAACAGGCAGAGCAGCAAGCGACGCACACACACACTAACACACACACACACTAACAGACAAACAGACAGACAGACAGGCAAGGAAGCAAACACAACCAAACGTGCCTTAACAAACCTTCATATCAAGCACTTTCCTCCTCCACGCACACGCACACACACACACACACACACACACACACACACACACACACATCTTGCCAAGCATTTTTAACCTAGGAAGTGATTGCCTGACCACGCTCTCTCTCTCTCTCTCTCTCTCTCTCTAATACGTCTATCTAACTAAATTTCTCTCTGTGTCTGTTTATCTGTCAGTCCTTGTTTATCTGTCTGTCTGTTTGTCTGACTACTTTCAGGTACGAATTTAGGACACAGTGACTTATCTTTTTTCAACCAGCCATTAGTGTAGAGACAGTAGAGTCACAACAATGAGATACAGTGAGACAGACAGACAGACAGACACACTTCTTTTACCTTCACTCTCCTAGCCCTCCTCCTCCTCCTCCTCCTCCTCCTCCTCCTCCTCCTCCTTCTTCTTCTTCTCAACTCGTACTCTTCCTTCGTGTCACTTATAAAAACGCTTCAAAAAGACTGCACCACGAGAAGAAGGAGAAGGAGAAGGAGGAAGGAGGAAGGAAGAGGAGGAGAAGGAGGAACAGGAGGAAGAAGAGGAAGATGAAGAGGAGAAGGAGGACATAGTACCTACCAGAAACTCCTCTCAAAAAACAAACTTACTCTTGTATAAACTTTTCTTCGTCTTTTTTGTTTCGAGATTGTCAGGAGAGGAAAGTACTTCAGTTTTGTCCTTTTTTTGAGATACTAAAATGAACAGCAGCGGGAAGGAAATACTTAGGTGACCTGCAAAATTTAAGTAGAGGAGGAGGAGGAGGAGGAGGAGGAGGAGGAGGAGGAGGAGGAGGAGGAGGAGGAGGAGGAGGAGGAGGAGGAGGAGGAGGAGGAGGACAGGTAAAAAACAAAACTAAGAGAAAACTAAAAATAAAAACTGAAAAAAAAGAGAACGAGGTAGGGAGAAGGAGGAAAAAAGTAGGAGGAAGCGAGGAAACAGAGAATAAAAGGAGGAATAACGGAAAAGTAGAGATAAAAAATTTGGGGACCACAACGAAAGATAAAAATGAAATAAACCGAAGAAAAGAAAGAAAAAATAACGGAAACGAGACAGGAAATTAAGAAAGGATAGAAAGAAGGAAGGAAAAAGAGAAATATGAAAGAAAAGGTGTTAAAAGAGGGAAGAAAGAAAGAAATACGAGAGAAAATTGGGAAAGAGTTGGTCACAGAGGAGACAAATAAATAAAGAACAGAAACAGACAAAAATAAATAAAACAAAGAAAGATAAAAAAGAAGAACGGATGAGACAAAAAGAAAACGAAAGAGTCACAAGAGAAATGGAGAGAGAGAGAGAGAGAGAGAGAGAGAGAGAGAGAGAGAGAGAGAGAGAGAGAGAGAGAGAGAGAGAGAGAGAGAGAGAGAGAGAGAGAGAGAGAGAGAGAGAGAGAGAAAAAGAAAGAAGGAAAGCAAAAAAAGAGAAAAGAAATACAGAATAATGATAACAAATAATAAAATGCAGATTACGAAGAGAGAGAGAGAGAGAGAGAGAGAGAGAGAGAGAGAGAGAGAGAGAGAGAGAGAGAGAGAGAGAGAGAGCAACACACCATCAAAACATACAAGCATAATCAAATTTCACTGTATCTTCGTACCCTAAAACACACGCACACGCACACACACACACACACACACACACACACACACACACACACACACACACACATACACACACACACACCTTAATTACAAAAACACAAAATACTAAACAAAATCATACTTTCAACAACATTTGCTTGAAAAACGTCCTTCTTTCTGATTGGTGGAGAAGGTGTCTGCGCTCCGGTGTGATTGGCCGTCAGTGGGAGGTGTATTCGTCGCTGATTGGTCGAAATGAATGTGATGGCGACGGAATCTTGGCGGTGATTGGCTGTAATGAATGGCAGTCTGCTCTCATTGGCTGTCCGGGATGGGAAAACTTGCGACGTGATTGGACGAAGGGAAGGAAACTCTTGCTGGTGATTGGTTTGAGTAATGCCGCAGTGAGAGAGAGAGAGAGAGAGAGAGAGAGAGAGAGAGAGAGAGAGAGAGAGAGAGAGAGACTTGTAAAGAGAGAGAGACTAAGAGAGATAGAGAGAGAGAGAGACTTAATAAAACTAAGAGAAATATGATTAAAGAGAGAGAGAGAGAGAGAGAGAGAGAGAGAGAGAGAGAGAGAGAGAGAGAGAGAGAGAGAGAGAGAATGCCCACCCCTCCCTCTTTATTCCTCTCCCCAACACACAGAGCAAAGAAAGACTACGGTAATGACTTTATACCTTGAAAACCCCTCCTCCTCCTCCTCCTCCTCCTCCTCCTCAGCGATGATCTCGGCTCTACTTCTAATGGTCAATCAGAGGAACTTGGATAATGAGTGCTGGTGATGGCGTAAGTTAAGTCTGGCCAAAGGTTAATTTTCTACACGGCTGCTGCATCAACGGGGCCTAATTGCAAGCCAGCCTCTCTACTTCAAGCCGGCAGCGTTGTGATAAATTCAGTGAAGAGGTTAGGCAGGTAAAGTCAAGAGGAAAGTTCGTATTTATTTATCCTCTTTTTTTCAGTATTTTTAACTCCTTCACTACTGGGGCACGTTTTTACCTTGAATTTGTGCACGATTAGGCCGTTTCTTTGACATGAGGTAGGGTCCATTGAGGTCAGAAGATTAGTGGCCAAAATTGTCAGTATTTTAATCGTTCATATGAGTTTCTGAAGTTGTACAAAATTACCAAAGAATAACCAGAGTGAATATGGAAACGCGTCCTGGTACTGATGGGTTATTTAGTAATTCTAACGTCTTTTGTACTGACGCATATTTTTACTGTGGATTGGAATTTGTGTACGATTAGACCATCTCTTTGACATTAGGAAGGGTCTATGGAGGTCAGAAGATTAATGGCTAGAGTTATCATTTTCTAATCACCTTATAAGTTTCTGAAGCTGTGTAAAATCTCCAAATAGTAAGCTGATTGAATATGGAAACCCGTCATAGTACTGAAGGGGTTAAACAGGTAAAGTCAAGAGGAAAGTTTGTATTCATGTATCCTTTTTTTTTTTTTAGTAATTTTAATTCCTTCAGTACTGGGACACATATTTACCTTGGAATTTGTGTACGATTAGACCATTTTATTGACATTAGGAAGAGTCTATGGAGATCAGAAGATTAATGGCCATAGTCTTTACTATTTTAATTCCTTCAGTACTGGGACACATTTCTACCTTGGAATTTGTTCACGATTAGGCCATTTTTATTGACATCAGCAATCACTCTTCACTCGAGGGTTTTATTACCGAATCCGAACTTGTTACAGTGAGGACGTTAGACAGGCAGACAAACGGACAGGTGTAGTAGTAATGGTTAAGTAATATATATCAGTTTTAAGTCAGTTTTAGGTCAGAAGATTAGTGGCAAGAGTCGTCACTATTGTAATTATCTTATAAGTTTCTGAAGCTGTGTAAATTCACCAACTATTAAGCTGAATGAACATGGAAACGCGTCATGGTACTTTTAAGGGGTTAATCGTTTCGTCTCCACTGCAAGTCCTTCATTGTGGTGCCTTATAGAAAATGGGAGGTGAAGGTTGAAGGAACACGCCTGAGCACACCGGGAAAGTTAGTTAGGTTACAAGACTTCGTACTCGTAAACACACATACATACATACATACATACATACATACATACACATACTTACAAACATATGTCTCCTTTTTCATGTCTTTACTTTATTTTCTTCACTCTCTTATTTCATTTTTCCAACTCCTTTTTTCTCTCTCTCTCTCTCTCTCTCTCTCTCTCTCTCTCTCTCTCTCTCTCTCTCTCTCTCTCTCTCTCTATTTCAGCTTTTTATCGTTTCTTTTTCATTTTTACAACCTCGTAGTCTCTCTGTATTCTTTTATTGTTTTGTTTGTTCGCAGATCTTTCTATGTCTTTGTTTATGTGTTTGCTCTCTCTCTCTCTCTCTCTCTCTCTCTCTCTCTCTCTCTCTCTCTCTCTCGGCATATGAGTGCAAGCAAGCAAGGAAACGCTTAATATTTTCAAGGTTTCCTCTTCCTGTGCTGCATGAAAAGAAGAAGAAGAAGAAGAAGAAGAAGAAGAAGAAGAAGAAGAAGAAGACGAAAAGCAGAAGAAATAAGATTGAAAAAAACAATATTGAAAAAATAAGAGAGAGAGAAAGACAGAAAAAAACAGATAGAGACAATACATACATACATACATACATACATACATACATACATACATACATACATACAGACAGACAGACAGAGAAAGCATGAAATAAGGGAAATGAATCACGGAGACTAATCATGTACAACAGCCTAAAAATGAAAAAAAAAAAAAAAGTTGCTGTTCTCTCTCTCTCTCTCTCTCTCTCTCTCTCTCTCTCTCCATCCCCAGTGATTAGCAAATAGGAAATAAAAATAGCGAGCAAATATAGATGAGCAGTCAGCCTATGTACCATTTTAGAGAGAGAGAGAGAGAGAGAGAGAGAGAGAGAGAGAGAGAGAGAGAGAGAGAGAGAGAGAGAGAGAGAGAGAGAGAGAGAGAGAGAGAGAGAGAGAGAGAGAGAGAGAGAGAGAGAAAAAGAGAGAAACAGACAAAAAGAAACAGAGAAAGAGAGAGACAAAAGACTTAAAGACAAGAAGAAAAAAAGTGGATGAAAACAAACCCACAAAAATACAGACTAACTCGTGAAAAAAAGAACCTCCCTTTAGAAACCTTTTTAACGCTGATGCTTGCTGGCTGGCGCTCTTTTTCACCCTTGCATGATTGCCGCTATAATTGTGTTCTAATTGCTCCATTATTGCTTGGGAGTGTTGAACGTGCAAGAGGCGGCTGGTAGTTGGTAGTGGTAGTGATAGTGGTGGTGCTGGTGTGGAAATTCGGGGTTAAATTGCAGATGTGGTGTGATTATTCCTTCGTACTTGGATGCGGACGAGTGTGGATTGTGTGTGGACTGTTTTGTGTGTGGATGCAAAGGTGGGTGTGAGTGTGCTAGCGTGGTGGTGAGGTGGGTGGAGTGTGGAGGTGAGGGGAAGGTCGTTTGAGGTGGAAAAGAAGGATGTGGACGAGTGTGGATTGTGTGTGGAGTGTTTTTCGTGTGGATGCAAAGGTGGGTGTGAGTGTGCTAGCGTGGTGGTGAGGTGGGTGGAGTGTGGAGGTGAGGGGAAGGTGGTTTCAGGTGGAAAAGAAGGTGATTTTCAATATGGGAGGTAGAAAAGTCAAGAGGGTCTTATTGAGTCATGGGTGGAAAAGCAGCAGGTTTCAGTGAGTGTTGAGTGTAAAAGTAGGTGGTTTTAGCATGATAGTGGAAAAGTAAGGGTTTCAGTACGGTATGTGGAAAAGTTTGAGGTGGAAAAGTAAGGGATTTCAGAATTGTAGGTGGAAAAGTAGGAGATCTGAGTTGGAAATGTAAGGATGTATAGCACAGTAGTGGAAAAGTAAAGGGTTTCAGAGAGTCTTGGGTGGAAAAGTAAAGGGTTTCAGTGTTTTGGGTGGAAACGAGGCGAGTTTCAGTGAGTGTTGGGTGAAAGAAAAGAAGGTTTCTGTGAGTCTTGGGTGAAAAAAGTAAAGGGTTTCAGTATGGCAAGTGGAAAAAAGTTGAGTTTCAGTGAGTCTCGGGTGGAAAAGAGGTGAGTTTCAGTGAGTCTCGGGTGGAAAAGAGGTTAATTTCAGTGAGTCTCGGATAAAAAAAAAAAAAAAAAAAAAAGGTGGTTCCAGTATAGTAGAAGAAAAATAGAGGGTTTCAGAGTCTTGGATGGAAAAGTAAGGACCTTCAAAATAATAAGTGAAAAAAAAAAGTAAGAACAAACAAGTGATAAAGATACGATAAAAACAACGAGCATTTAGAAAAAAAAAATAGAGTAAAAAAGTCAAGTAGAAAGAATGACAAAGGATACGGAAACATATAATAAAAAGACAAATAAAAGAAAAAAAAAGTCTACGAATTAGAATAAAGATACAAGAAAGACGGATAAAGAAAAGAAAAAGAGTAGAAATAAGATAATAACGAAGGAAGGAAGGAAGGAAGGAAGGATAATTGGTGGTAGGATAGCGAAGGAGTGAGTTAGCAGGATGCAGAGAACGAAGAAGAATGGAATGGTAACTTGCTACACGAAAGAGGAAGGGAGTGAGGAGTGACAGGACCGGAGATGGAGGAAAGTGGAGGAGGAGGAGGAGGAGGAGGAGGAGGAGGAGGAGGAGGAGGAGGAAGAAGAAAAAGTAGCATTTTTGTCGATTCTGGGAAAAGGAACAGTAATAAGTCAACGCTCAACAAAACTCAAGACCGATCCAGGATTTCCCTCCTTCACTGGCCGCTTACACGACCACTGGAGGAACGTGTGGAGGGGGGAGGGAGAGGTGATGGCCCTTCCTGATCCCCCTGAAGGAGTTGTGGGGGGCGGAAGGGGAGAGGGGGCGTCCTGCAGGCAATCCGGTTAGCGTGGAAGACTTAAGAGACGTTCAGTGGGCGATCTTTTTTACGATTGTCGAGAACGTTTTGAGATGTTTACTGCTCCTGAAAACGTTTTTGTGGGGTCTTTAGTTTGTGGTTGGACTGAGAGTATGAACGTTCAGTGGCTCTTCTGTTTTGTGTCTCTAAAAATAAGAACGTTTTGTGGTTTAACAGTTAGTGTGAGTTAAAATTAAGAACGTTTTTTGGATATATATTGAGTGATTTAATTCTAGGAACGTTTTGTGGCTCGTCTCTTTTGTGTGTTTAAAAATAAAAACGCTTTGTGATTTAGTAGTTA
>NC_059293.1:16276294-16278794 GCF_017591435.1 Portunus trituberculatus
TGTGTGTGTGTGTGTGTGTGTGTGTGTGTGTGTGTGTGTGTGTGTGTGTGTGTGTGTGTGTGTGTGTGTGTGTGTGTGTGTGTGTGTTGCATGTTAATTGGTTAGTGTTTGATCCTTGGTTACTTTTTTTCCTGGCTTTCTTTTTTCTCTCTCTCTCTCTCTCTCTCTCTCTCTCTCTTACACTTTTCAAAACACTTTATCTTCCATGTCTTTCTAAAAAAAATCGTGTGTGAGTGAGTGTGTGTGTGTGTGTGTGTGTGTGTGTGTGTGTGTGTGTGTGTGTGTGTGTGTGTGTGTGTGTGTGTGTGTGTGTGTGTGTGTGTATGAATACGAAAATAAACAAGATTAAATTACCCTTCACTAAAAAACAGTCAACAGAATTCCACGCTTATGAAAAACTAACCCAATATCTTTTCCCATTTTTTTTCTCTCTCTCTCTTCAATTCAAATCGTAAATAAATAAAGATGAATGCACTCGGAGTATGATAATCGGCAAGCTACAAACAGGCTAATGGTCGCTTCTGTTACGCTATCCACTAAACTCAGCGTAAAGTGAATGAATAAACACACAATTATGAGTGAAGGCAAATTGACTGTGACTCTCTTTTCAAGTTACCTCATCTATGAAAAGCAATACCGCGTTTATTTATTCATATTTCTTTATACTTTACACTTTTTATATGAATTAGTGAAAAGAATCAATAGTTTTTTTCTTTTATATTTAGTTTTTTCATTCATTTTTTTACTGGAAGTTTTTTTTTTTTGTAGTGTTAGGTTACGTTAGGTCAGGTTTGGTTAGGTTAGGTTAGATCAGGTTCCGTTAGGTTAGATTAAGTTGCGTTGAGTTAGATTAGTTGGTAGTTTGACTTTCCACTTATTTTGTGCCTAGGTTAGATTAAGTTGCGTTGAGTTAGATTAGTTGGTAGTACAATAAAAATAATAATAAACTACAACTAACCTATCAAAAACATTAACAAACTACCTTACTTGACTATCCAGTTATTTTGTGCCTCTAGTCGAAATTCATAACACGAAAGAATAACAAGAACAACAATCAAAACACAAACTCAACTTACCACACTCCCATCACAATCATTAACAAACTATCTTATTTCGATTTTCCACTCATCTGAACCTCTAATAAAATTCATAACACGACAAAAAGAACAACAATAATGAAGAACACAAACTCAACTTAACCTACCACACTCCCATCCACGTGTCACACTAAAGACGAACAACCTAACAACAATCCACCCTTAGTAGCGTCTCAGGTAGAAAGTAACACCTGACACAGACTCCACATTCAAGTAATCTATCTTGCTTCTAGACTGACGGACCCGCTACACACCATCCTTTTCCATTACACACACGGGGCCTTCAGCGTGGTACTATATTGGTCCTGCTTCCCCTGATTCCCTTCTTTCCCCGCCGCCCTTCCATCAATCAGCGTAATGAGCAACGACGGAAGTGTGAGGGAATTATGTCAATCCTTCTTTGTCTGCCTTGGTTTTTTCTTTTTTTTTTTTGTTATGTGAGTATATGTGAGTGAACTGAGAGAGAGAGAGAGAGAGAGAGAGAGAGAGAGAGAGAGAGAGAGAGAGAGAGAGAGAGAGAGAGAGAGAGAGAGAGAGAGAGAGAGAGAGAGAGAGAGAGAGAGAGAGAGATTCCTAACTTCTCGGTAACAAATACTATCAAATAAAACTAAATATATAGATAAAATAAACGCTTGTTTCTTTACTAGTGAAAAAAAAAAATACTCTATGCAAATAAACACAAGAATAAATGCATTTTTGTAGAATTTTGTATTTAATTCCCTCCAAAACAGGAAGTTAGCTGCTGAAAGATACTGTATATGTGGCACAGTTTTTATTTTCATATCTGTCTCTTTCTTGTTTCCCTTCCTTTAAGCACTCAGTCCGGTGGCAGTCTTGTACCGTTACTTGAGCAGATATTACATGCTATTACTGAGTTTCACAGTTGCTGCCTTCAATTCGGTGATATACAAGTTGTGTCTGGCAAAATTTCCGGTGTATAAAGTATCTTGCTCGATGGAAATTCAAGTTAAAATAGACTGATCTAATATGTTCCAAGAAGTCATAAGGATTTCAAGGGTTAGGCAGTAAAAATGTCTACTTTTGTGAGATTTTGAATGACTAGACGGTAAAAGATATCTAGTTTCGTGAGACTTTCAAAATGGAATAGACTGATTTAATATTTCAAGAAGCCATAAGGATTTCAATTAGGCAGTAAAAATGTCTAGCTTCGTGAGATTTCAAGATGGAATAGACTAATTTAATATGTTTCAAGAAGCCATAAAAATTTCAAGGGTTAGACAGTAAAAAATATCTAGTTTCGTGAGACTTCAAGATAGAATAGACTAACTTAATATGTTTCAAAAAGCCATAAAAATTTCAAGTTAGGCAGTAAAAAATATCTAGCTTCGTGGGACTTCAAGATAGAACAGACTGATTTAATAAGTTTTAGGAAGCCATAAAAA
>NC_059293.1:16283794-16288794 GCF_017591435.1 Portunus trituberculatus
AGACAAGGAAGAAAAGGAAGAGGAAAAGGAGAATAAGAGGGAAGAAAAAATAAAAGAAGAGGAAAAACAAGGAATAAGAGAAAAAGGCAACGAAGACAAGAGGAAGAGAAGAAAGGGAAGGGAAAAAAAAACAAAAATACATGAGAAGAGAGAGAGAGAGAGAGAGAGAGAGAGAGAGAGAGAGAGAGAGAGAGAGAGAGAGAGAGAGAGAGAGAGAGAGAGAGAGAGAGAGAGAGAGAGAACAGAAACACAAATTAATGATAAGAAAAAAAATATTGATTAGGAAAAAAAGAGACGAAGAGAAAGAGATAAAACAAAAAAGCGAGATTTTTTTTAATTATAGCAAAAAAAAAAAAGATAAAGAAAAAGGAAGGAAAAGTAGAGAAAAGAAAATGGGAAAATAGCAAAATGGAGAAAGAAAGGAGGGAAAGCAAGGAACAAAAGAAATATAGAAAGAGAAACAAATAAACAAGAAAACTAAAACCAGAAACACAAATTTGTCAAAATTATGAAAGAATTTGTGTTGATGAGAGAGAGAGAGAGAGAGAGAGAGAGAGAGAGAGAGAGAGAGAGAGAGAGAGAGAGAGAGAGAGTATGATGGCTGGCCTGGCAGAACAGTGTACCACAATACCCTTACTAATTTGTCTGAGCCTTGCAACACTGAGTGGCATTGTATTGTATGCGTGGCCCTATTGTGGAGGAGGAGGAGGAGGAGGAGGAGGAGGAGGAGGAGGAGGAGGAGGAGGAGGAGGAGGAGGAGGAGGAGGAGGAGGAGGAGGAGGAGGAGGAAGAGGAGGAGGAGCAGAAACAGATGCAGGGACAGGAGCAGAAGAAGGGTAAGGAGGAGGAGGAGGAGGAGGAGGAGGAGGAGGAGGAGGAGGAGGAGGAGGAGGAGGAGGAGGAGGAGGAGGAGGAGAAGAAGGAAGAGTACGAGGAGAAGGAGAAGGAGAAGGAGGAAGAGTACGAGGAGGAGGAGAAGAAGGAGAAGGAGGAAGAGTACGAGGAGGAGGAGGAGGAGGAGGAGAAAGACCGAGAGAATGAGATTGATAACTTTAATAACTGAAATAAAGAGAGAAATATGAAGAGAATTACGAAACACAATGAAAATAAAAAAGGAGAAAGCAGGAGACAGAATAAAGAAAGGAGGGAGAGGAAGAGAATAACTGATAAAAAAAGACTAGAAAGATGAAAAAAAGTAGAGTAAAGAGAGGAAGGAGAGGAAGAGAATAACAGCTACAAGAAAAGAGTAGGATGAAGCAAGGAAAAGAAGGAAAATAAAGAAAAAAATTAGAGAATACGTGAAAAAAAAGAAGAATTAGAGAAAGAAAAAAAAAGAAACAAAAGAAGAAAAAGCGAATAAAAAAAACGAAAGAAAAGAAAGCAAGAAAAAGAAAGATAGAAAAAAAAACAGGAAAATAAAGGAAGAAAGGAAGGAAAGAAAGGAAGAAAAAAAAAATAGAGAAAAGAAATAAACAAGAAAAACTAAAACCAGCAAAATAAATTCATTAAAATCATAAAAGAATTTGTGTTGATGAGAGAGAGAGAGAGAGAGAGAGAGAGAGAGAGAGAGAGAGAGAGAGAGAGAGAGAGAGAGAGAAAATGCCTTCAAACTCCCGAAAGCCACTCAAGTCAGGAAGAGACAACGACATCTAACTTAGTCTGGCGAAAATACCATCAATTGTCAAGTGCCTCTCTCTCTCTCTCTCTCTCTCTCTCTCTCTCTCTCTCTCTCTCTGTCGATATATTAAGTTTCATGACCTTTTAGATGAGAGAGAGAGAGAGAGAGAGAGAGAGAGAGAGAGAGAGAGAGAGAGAGAGAGAGAGAGAGAGAGAGAGAGAAACTTCTGTGCCACACCACTGTTTTCAAAAGGCTCTAGGTGAAGGTTTCGTTTTTAAGGTTGTTTTTACCATGAAAGTGACAGATTAATAAGATTTTTACACTATCAACACGATAAGCACAATCGAAAAACCGCGCCAATCATCTCTGTCTCCTTTGAAAACATTCGTGGTGAGAGAGCAAAGCCATTTTCTGAGAGCTATTTTCAGAAACGCGATAATTTCCAAGGGCAACAGACACGATCAGCTGAGTTCTAAAGAGTATTTGTCTTGTTGATAATGTAGAAAACTTGTTAACGTGTCACTAGAAATACTGGAACATCCTAAAAAAACCCGTGTCACTTCAACTAGAGGCGTTTGAAAATAGTGAATAGCCGAGTTCTAAAGAGTATTTGTCTTGTTGATAATGTAGAAAACTTATCAACGTGTCACTAGAATTACTGCTACATCTTTAAAAATTCTGTTTCTCTTCAACTAGAGCCTTTTGAAATGAGTGAATAGCCGAGTTCTAAAGAGTATTTGTCCTGTTAGTAATGCAGAAAACTTAACATGTCACTAGAATTACTCAAAACCCCTTTAAAAAGTTAAAAACCGATGTCACTTCAACTAAAGCCCTTTGAAAACAGTGAAGATGGCGTGGAATGTTTCAGAATACGGGCTTGTAATGGGTGAAAGAAAACGGGAGATGGAGACGTGACTTGAAAGGGAGATACGTGCAAATGACGATGGCAGTAAAACAGTGGTAAGAGGACATGATGTACTGCCTGGACGTGCCTTTGTGATGTCTCTGTACCTGTGCCTCGTTTTCTGTGAAGGAGAAGAGTAGTGTTCATCTTATCCTCATGTATTTTTGCTTTAGTACACCCTTGATCGGTACATGTTCTTCCTGGTTACTGTTTGAAGGGCGGGGTCTAGTGTGATCTTTTTTTTTTTCGTGGTTCCTTGTAACAGCATTGTGGGGAGGGAGTAGAGTGTTCTTCTTCTCCTTCTCTCCTTGTTTTATCTTAGTACATTCGTGGGGGGTACATGTTCTGCCTTGTTATTGCTTGAGGGGAGTCTTGTCTAGTCCTTTTTGTTCGTGGTTCTTGTGGACGTACTGAAAGGGAATGGTGCTTTGTTCGTCCCTTGATATTCAAAGCCCAGGAGAATAATTTGCATGTGACACTTAAGAAAATATAATGTGATTGATTTTGTACATATTTTCTAAGGATGTAGTTATTCAGGAGTCTATAGTAAATTAATTAGGGTCTCAAATACTTTTAGTGATTAGGCAAACAAGAAATTTACTGCTAAGAAAGGGTTTATAGTGAATTCTTAGGGCTATTCAGAAAGTTTTGAGTATCTGAAATGATAGAGCTGTATAAACGACATAGTATTACTCAAGTGAATCTAAACTATTCATATTCAAGACAAATTTTCCCGTATTTGTTATTGTTCATAGACCATTTGTTCACTTTCATTCTAGGGTAAGATAGAGTCAAGATAAATTCATTTACGAACTTTCAATTTTGATATCGTATAAGTCAAGCGTCACTATTTCTGAAGCAAGATCTTAAACGTGACGCGCGTACAGACTCCTTCGCTCCTTTGACGGCAGTGAAGGACTCAAAATTTAACGCGTCACTTCTCCAACTCGAGTTACTGTATCAGACCCGTCCCGGCCAGCCCAGCCCTCCCTGCAGCAGAGGTCGTCGCGGGACTGGTGAAGATGTCAGGACAGTTTGCCGTGAGGAATTCTTCAATTTTCCTTCCTGCGAGTGTGACATCAAAGTTCAGGCGCTCTTTGGTCGTCTTGTTCCCTCCGTGTCTGACAAACTGATTCTGTCTCGGAGCGTTACATTTTTAGACATCTACCTGGCCCAGAGATGAAGGAGACAACCTGGGTACTTCATCTAGATTTGCGGTACAAATAGTTTGAAATAATCTTATACAGTAACAAGTATCCATTGCCATTTGCTATTTGTTGAAATATTTTGCACTTCTTTTGTGAATGAATAATTATATGATTAATAAGGTCAGCTGAGGATAGATTTCAGGTATAAAGTGAATTAAAACGAATAAAAAAAATGACAACAATAACAGCAATAACAATAACTGGCGTGTTCTCGTACAATTCAATTTCGAAAGCCAGGCCTTTGAGTGATACCTTGTAAGAAAAAAATTGACCAGACTCGAGTAACAACAGATGAACAAAAGCCGAGCACTTGTTCACCTTGAGAAAATCCGCGTGTCTTTGCTGTGAACGAGAAGCCAAACCTCACGCAGTTGCCGGAAATCGTGCCAATCATCGCAGAGTGGCGCTAAGTAAAGTGACTAAAACGTTGCACCTTCTACCGTATTCAGAAACGCTTTGCTCTCTCAACACAACTGATTTCCAAGGCCACATAAATGACTAGCGGGGTTCTCAAATGTTCCTCCAGTTACTTGTTGCATATTCGCAGTGAAGAATAAAACGTACTGAGAATTGAATAAACTTTAAGGATAGACAATGAAAGGGTTAATGTTTATAGGAAAGCTAAATTAGTCCTAATGGTCGTGATGAGAGTACAGTGCCTATTCTTTTAAACTTGCTGCATATCAAAGTGAAAAAGAAACGTATTGAGAATTGAATGAACTTTTAGGAAATGAAAGGGTTAAATCTAAATTAGTATGGTCGTGATGAGAGTACAGTGCCTATTCTTTTAACTTACTGCATATCAAAGAGAAAGAAAATCGTACTGAGAAATGAATGAGCTTTGAGGAGAGAAAATGAAAGGGTTAATGTTTAAATGAAAGCTAAAATTAGTCATGATGAAAGTACACTGTCTTTTCTCTAACTTGCTGGATATCAAAGTGAGAGAGAATCATACTGAGAATAGAATTAACCTGGTGCAGAGGTGCTAAAAGCGTTAAAGTTTATTTGAAAGGTGAATTAGTCGTATTGGGCAACGAGATGGCTGTGTTTCGCGTGTCAGCCAGTCAGTAAGCGGTGTATTCCTGGCGGGAGTGCGTGTAAGGCAGCAGGGACAACACTAAAGCGCTTCCTGGACCTCTGCCGTCAATGAAACAAGTCTCCAATTCCAGTCACAGTCGCAGTTCATGAATCGCAGGGAGCACTCGTGTCTCCTCGCTGGGAATCTCTTGCTGGCTGACAAGTTAAATAAGAAATCTTTATCATGAGCATT
>NC_059293.1:16293794-16323794 GCF_017591435.1 Portunus trituberculatus
CCCCCCTCCCTATTACCTTGAGGAATGCACTTAAACTTTGAAAACGAGGAAATTCTACTAACTGGGATGACTTGAAGCAACGTCATCATTTTATTTCACTATCTTTTTCCTTCAAATTTACTTCCCAGCAATGCGGAAGTGTCCTTGAGAACTTCACTAACTCTTGTGGGGAAAACTGTAAACGAGAGAGAGAGAGAGAGAGAGAGAGAGAGAGAGAGAGAGAGAGAGAGAGAGAGAGAGAGAGAGAGAGAGAGAGAGAGAGAGAGAGAGAGAGAGAGAGAGAGAGAGAGAGAGAGAGAGAGACTAACCTAAAACTCAATTCCTGCACTTTCGCCAATAATCCTAATCTTGATTTTACTCCTGATCTCAAAATGTCACTTTCAATCTAGTTTCTTTTCCCTCGCTTAGAAAAACTTCACCTCCGGGATTACATCCTTGACTTCCTGAGGGGCTGTAAATCCTCAAAATACCTGAATAATATCAATAAAAACTCACTCTTCCTTCATGTTCCCTTGTGGGATGCATGACCTTCGCAAACCCAGGGGAAGGTGGGGGTGGTGGTGGTGGTGGTAGTATTGGTGGTAGTAGTGGTGGTGGTGGTTAAGTTTTCATGTACTTGGGAAGGTTGGTTTTAGAGGTTGTTTGTATGTATGTATGTATGTATGTATGTATGTATGTATGTATTTATGTGTGTATGTATGTATGTATGTAGGGAAATTTGGTGCTTTGGTAAGGTTTTCAGGGTTGTATTTGTCGTTTATTGAGTAACTGGGATTGTATTTTTTATGTAGCAAAGAATAGACGATCTGGAATCAAAACAGTATTACAATTTTTTTTTTCCTAATTTAATTTCACTCTACAGCTTATTTAACCCTTTCAGTACCATGACGCATTTCAATACTCATTCTGGTTACTATTTGATGATGATTTTATATAGCTTTATAAATTCGTGTGGGGGATTAAAAATAGTAAAGACGGTGGTCATTAATCTTCTGCCTTCCATAGACCATTCCTTATGTCAATAAAATGGTCTAATCGTACACAAATCTCAAGGTAAAAATGTGTCCCAGTACTGAAGGGGTTAAAGGCATGTACATTCCATTACATTCTATTTTCCACCTTCATCATTTCTACTTTACTTCAATCGACAATATTTTTTGAAACATCGACGTATATAATATTTCCACTGCTGGGGTCGACGCACTACCACATGTAAATTAGTTCAATTGTAATTATATTTTGCACGGAGATGGAATTATGTGTGGATTAAACCCTTCGCTTTATGAAGGTACAAATCGTTCCGAGGCAGATTTATCCGTGTCCTGGTGGCGTGTGGCGTGTGTTGCCTCGCTCAATGGGACGCAAACCAGCTCTACTTCAGGCGTAAGATGAGCAGGTCAACCAAAAAATAAATAAATAGATAAATAAGTATTGTAAAAGAGAAATACAGAGATAACTACAACTGCTACTACTATTGCTGATGCTACTACTACTACTACTACTACTACTACTACTACTACTACTGCTGCTGCTGCTGCTGCTGCTACTACTACTACTACTACTACTACTACTACTACTACTTCTACTACTACTATTACCACTACTACTAGAGCAAAGAAAACGAGTACTATCGCAATGACAGATGGTGATTAGCTGAGTAAATTTCGTAATAAAAGCACACAAGAACCATAAAAAAAACACGAAAAAACATAGAAACACACAGAAACATACAAAAACAAACCCTAAAAAAACTTGAAAACCAAACACACACACACAAAAAAAAAAAAAAAAAACGAAAACTCCCAAAAACATACAGAAACATACAAAAATACATAGAAAAACACGAAAAAAACACACAAAAAAGGCAATTTATCCAACAGCGTCGTTATAGAGGGAGACGATTGGCGCATTTCACTTGTTTTATCACCTCGCTATGCCAAACTTCCCTATCTGCCAACGAGGAACACTAAGGTCACCAATCCATTACACTCAATCCGCTTTGCTCCTACTACCCATAGAGAGAGAGAGAGAGAGAGAGAGAGAGAGAGAGAGAGAGAGAGAGGCAAACACTTACATGGTCCATCTACGCGTGTGTGGGCGTAGAGTGTAGGTAATCCTGTCAACTCAGCTTACTTGTCCTGGAAAAAATAATGAAAATGGAAATAAATATATAGACATTGTGAAAAAAAGAGTTGGATTCTGTTTTCCATGTTCCCTGGTCCAGCATCCTTTATCCAGTGTGTGTGTGTGTGTGTGTGTGTGTGTGTGTGTGTGTGTGTGTGTGTGTGTGTGTGTGTGTGTGTGTGTGTGTGTGTGTGTGTGTGTGTGCAAACTGCAAGCGAGAGGATGTCTTTCCAATTTTTTTCCCGCTCCGGCCGTATAAATTGGGTCAGAGAGAGAGAGAGAGAGAGAGAGAGAGAGAGAGAGAGAGAGAGAGAGAGAGAGAGAGAGAGAGAGAGAGAGAGAGAGAGAGACCCCACACATACACACCTATAGGAAATCAATTAAATCTGTGAGTGTTGACACTAAACATATTTTTTTTCAAACTCTCTTTCGTTCTCTTTTCACACACACACACACACACACACACACACACACACACACACACACACACACACACACACACACACACACACACACACACACACACACACACACACACACACACACATCCGTATGCCTCGCTATCAATATTTACTCTTCTCATGTTTGCGCCGTGTGTGTGTGTGTGTGTGTGTGTGTGTGTGTGTGTGTGTGTGTGTGTGTGTGTGTGTGTGTGTGTGTGTGTGTGTGTGTGTGTATTTTTCAAAACCTGTACATGTTCGTATCTGTTTTCATTATTTTCTCCATTAACTGTTATGATTAATGTCGTGTGTGTATCTCTCTCTCTCTCTCTCTCTCTCTCTCAGTGGTATTTCTTCTCGACATAAAGAGTGACAGAGGGAATGGAGCATTACTTGGCCGCACCATTTTCAACACACACACACACACACACACACACACACACCGCGTAGTATAGTGGTTAGCACGCTCGACTCACACTCGAGAGGGTCCGGGTTCGAATCCCGGAGGCGGCGAGGCAAATGGGCAAGCCTCTTAATGTTTAGCCCTTGTTCACCTAGCAATAAATAGGTACGGGATGTAACTCGAGGGGTTGTGGCCTCGCTTTCCCGGTGTGTGGAGTGTGTTGTGGTCTCAGTCCTACCCGAAGATCGGTCTATGAGCTCTGAGCTCGCTCCGTAATGGGGAAGACTGGCTGGGTGACCAGCAGGCGACCGAGGTGAATTACACACACACACACACACACACACACACACCAGACAGCCTTTGAATCTGGAAGGGGAAATGGAAAGGGAGGAGCAAGACTTAGAGCGCCAGTGGTTCCTTCTGCCTCCGCTGCGCCAGATAACATTAATCATTCTGCCTCCTTCACTACGTACGGTTTCTCCTGATAGTTATGCGTTTTCGTGGTGGAATTGAGGGAAAAGGAAAGGGTTAGGAGGAGGAGGAGGAGGAGAGGATGACTTTTCTTTTTTTTAGTGCTATATAAACCTAATCTCTCTCGCTTTGTTAGTAGATGTAGGTTTTGAAATGAATTGTTCTTGTATTGGTAGTTGTAGTAAGAGTTGTATTCTGGTGTATCTGTAAAGCTCATGTCTAGCTAACGCCCGCATTCAGATACGCCTTCCCCTCTCACACTGCGACAGTTTTCTAAGGCCACTGAGACAACTAGACGGGTTTTCAAGACTGTTTCTCCTTTTAATCCCTTCAGTACCATGACGCGTTTCCATATTCATTCTTCTTGCTATTTGGTGATTTCATACAGCTTCAGAAACTCATGTGGGGGATTAAAATAGTGAAGACTGTGGCCATTAAACTTCTGACCTCCATAGACCCTGCCCAATGTAAATAAAATTATCTAATCATACGCAAAATTCAAGGTAAAAATGCGCCACAGTACTGAAGGAATTTAATAAGTTAAAAATCTTGCCAATCTATCACCAGAACCACTGATCGTTTAACACACACACACACACACACACACACACACACACACACGAACCCTTCCTTCCTTTCTCCTCCTCCTCCTATATTCCTCTTCCTCCTCCTCCTCCCTCTCTTCCTGTTGCTATTGCTGCTTTCTTTAATATTTTTGAGTCAAGCGTATCCCATTTTCCTGCGTAAGAGACCAACCCGTTTTCTTTCAAGGGAAACTCAACCATCTGTGCCAATGTTGTCTTGCCACGCTTGACTTGAGGGACATGTTTACCCCGACATCCCATTTTCTCTGAGTCTAGGAGAAGGAAAAGGAGGAGCAGGAGGAGGAGGAGGAGGAGGAGGAGGAGGAGGAGGAGGAGGAGGAGGAGGAGGAGGAGGAGGAGGAGGAGGAAGACTCTTTATAGATCGACGATATAGTTTAGTGTTATCGTGGTTGGCGGCGGGGAGAGAAAGGGGAGAAAAATATCACAACCACTTCTAGTATTGGGTGCTTGTTATTCTGAGAGGAGGAGGAGGAGGAGGAGGAGGAGGAGGAGGAGGAGGAGGCTGTTTCCGGACAGAGCTTTGGAGAAGAGGATGGGAGGAAAGGCTTTGGAGGAATGGATGTCTGAATTAGGAAGGACAGTCCGAAAGAGGAGAAGGATTGATATCTGAGGCAAGGAGGAGGAGGAGGAGGAGGAGGAGGAGGAGGAGGAGGAGGAGGAGGAGGAGGAGGAGGAGGAGGAGGAGGAGGAGGAGGAGAGAGGAGAAAGAGGAGGAGGAGGAGGAAGAAGATGATAATTAGTAACAGAAGGAGGAGGAAGAGGAGGAGGAATAGAAAAACAAGAAAAGAATAAAAATAACAAGACACGCAGGAATGATAGAGCACCTGAAGAAGAAGAAGACAAAAAGGAAGAGAGGAAAGAAGACTAGAAACAGGAGGAAAGGGGAAAACAGGAGGAGGAGGAGGAGGAGGAGGAGGAGGAGGAGGAGGAGGAGGAGGAGGAGGAGGAGGAGGAGGAGGAGGAGGAGGAGGCGAAGATGGAAGAAGACTAAAATAAAAAGGAAGAAAAGGAAGGAACAGAAGGAAGAAAAGCGAAAGAAGGAAGAAGACCTAAAAGGAGGAGGAGGACGAGGAGGAGGAGGAGGAGGAATAGAAGGTTGGGATCTTGAAAGGTGAGATGGAGAGAGTTTCTGACACAAGGAGGAGGAGGAGGAGGAGGAGGAGGAGGAGGAGGAGGAGGAGGAGGAGGAGGAGGAGGAGGAGGAGGAGGAGGTCAGGAGGAGGAGGAGGAGGAGGAGGAGGAGGAAGAAGGAAAGGAAGGAGGAGGAGGAGAGAGAGAGAGGGGAGAAATGTCAAAAGAGAGAGAGAGAGAGAGAGAGAGAGAGAGAGAGAGAGAGAGAGAGAGAGAGAGAGAGAGAGAGAGAGAGAGAGAGAAAAGCTGTCGGATGGAGGAAAGACGAAAGAGGAATGTGAATAGGAGAGGAGGAGGAGGAGGAGGAGGAGGAGGAGGAGGAGGAGGAGGAGGAGGAGGAGGAGGAGGAGGAGCAAGAGAAAGATTTGCGTAGATAAGGAGAAGGATGAAAACAGAGGAGAGAGAGAGAGAGAGAGAGAGAGAGAGAGAGAGAGAGAGAGAGAGAGAGAGAGAGAGAGAGAGAGAGAGAGAGACAAAAAAACACACAAATAGGAAAAAAAAACAAGGAAAAGGAGATAGAACACAATAAAACAATCTGGAAAATACACGAATGAAAAAGAAAGGAAAAGAAAAAGAAAAAAAAAGAAAATACCAAAATAGATGTCCCTTTCCCTCACACACACACACACACACACACACACACACACACACACACACACACACACACACACACACACACAGATAATCGGAGACACAAACAGATAAGACAGAAACAGAGGATCAAACAAGAGGGAAGACTAAAAAAAGATTGAGTAAACAGATTAGTAGAGACAGACACACAGACAGACAGACACACAGACATACAGACAGACAGACAGCACAATTCACGAACCATTTCCTTCCCATGTCAATTAAGAACTTAAATTATTCAGTTTGTTTGTCTCGTGTTTTTCTTTGATTTCATTGATGTTCATTTGCGATTTCGAGATTGGAAAGTCGGCGGTTTGAATTGCGCGGGGTTTTGCAGAGGCCTACTCAGAATTTCATATCTGTGGTTAGGCCTAAAGGTGATTCTGTCAAGGTCTATTTTGTAGCAATGTGGTTTTGATATGCGCCCTCAGTTTATTTATCAGTGTTTGGTCTGGAGTGTGCTGTGTTTCTCTCTCTCTCTCTCTCTCTCTCTCTCTCTCTCTTTCTTCTTTCCTCTATCCTTTATTTTTTTTTTTTCATTCTTTTACTTTAACTAAACTCCATATGCTGATTCTCTCTCTCTCTCTCTCTCTCTCTCTCTCTCTCTTCAACATGAGTTTTGGGTATCACTAGACAATTTTATTTACATTAGGAAGGGTCTATGGAGGTCAAAAGGTTAATGGTCAAAGTCTTCACTATTTCACTCCCCACATAAGTTTCTGAAGGTGTATAAAATCACCAAATACTAAGCAAAATGAATATAAAAAACGCGTCGTGGTACTGAAGAGGTTAAGCCATTCAGTCTCAAGAGGAGCACCGGGCAAACATAAAGCAAGACTAAGGTTATAGAAGGCAGTCTGATTTAGGTATTCACTTATCTATACTCCTCTCTGCTTATTTATTCACGTAATTTTGCTAGGTTTAGTTTATGAGGAGAATTTATTTGTCGTCGTATTCAATTTAGCCGGTTTGTTGTCTCTTATCTTATTGCTTCTCCACTTTCTTCGTTCCTTGAGTTTTAATTCTGTATTCAAGGTTTTAAAGTTAGTTGATTTTCCACTCTGTTTATTTATTCACGCGATTGTGCAAGGCTTAGTTAATGAAAGGCATTTGCTTGTAGTGGTTTTCAATTTTCCACGTCTTTCTTATCGCTTCTCCACTTTCGTTATATTTTTGTAGTCCTTAATTTTGTATTCAAGATTTTTAAGTTGATTTTTTTTTCAGTCCATTCACGTGATTTTGTTGTGCTTAATTCATGAGGAGCATTTTTTTTTGTGGTGGTATTCAATTTGCACGCTTTTTTTTTTCTTTATCTTATTGCTTCTCCACTTCCTTAGTTTTTGTAGTCTTTAACTTTGTATTCAAGGTTTTTAAGTGGATTTTTCCTTTTAAGGGTTGCAAGGTCAAATATTTCTTTCATTTATCACTTATTTTCCGTTTTTCCTTTCTAACACAGCATGGAAGTTAGGAATATTTTTTTCTCCTTCCTTTAGTGGGTATCAAGTGTATTCTCTCTCTCTCTCTCTCTCTCTCTCTCTCTCTCTCTCTCTCTCTCTCTCTCTCTCTCTCGTTTCCCCTCTGACTTATTCAGTCCGTTATTTTGGAGAATTGAAGACGGTATGAGATTTACAAATGTTTTCTTTCCTTATTTTCTTCTTTTTTGAGTGTGTTAGAAATTCAAATCTGGTTCATCTTGTCTCACACACACACACACACACACACACACTCTCTCTCTCTCTCTCTCTCTCTCTCTCGTATAGTTTTACAGGCCTTTCTCAGTTTTCTAGTATGATCAGATTTGAGGGAAACTTTTTTATAGACTTAACTACTTAGAAAATTAGCTTTCCACTTTCTAATAGTCTTATTGGGTCTTTCTTCCGACGCCTCCTCCATGTAAGAATTGCCTTTTTTCCTTCTATCTTTCTCTCTCTCCTTTTCTATTTTCTGTTTCGTGGAGATGCTGAGATCTGGTGTCTGGAAACTTTTAGTACTGATAACGGTGGTAGGCTGGAGGAGGCTGTGTCTTGGGTGGTGGTGGTGGTGGTGGTGGTGGTGGTGGTGGTGATATTTGGTAGTTTGGAGTTGTCTTTTTCTTTCTTTGTCTCTTTCTTTTTCTTCCTCTTTTCTATTCTTTCTCTTTTTCTTATCGTCCTTCTTGTCTATGTCTTTTTTTGCCTCTTTCTTTTCTCTTAATTTTTTGTTCTTGCTCTTTTCTATTCTTTCTCTACTTCTCATTGTCGTTGTCCTCCTCCTTCTCCTCCCATTTCTAGTTCCTCCTCCTCTTTTCTTTTTCTTTGAGTTTTATATCATTATCGTTATTATCATAGTTCTAATCATCATCATTTGTTTTATATATCTTAAAACGTCTGTTCTCCTTTATCTTATCTTTTTATTGGCGTGTTTCTCAGTCTTTCTCATTTTTTTTCATCGATTTCTTTATTCCTCCTACTACTACTACTACTACTACTACTACTACTACTACTACTACCATGACAGCCACCATCAACAACCACCACCACCAACAACAAGAGAAACAGCATCATTTCCACCCAACTCTATCAACACAATCAAATTTCCTTACCTAACCTAAACCAAAACAAACAATCTTCTTCATTCTCATCTCATTTCAGTTTCCTTCCCTTCCCTCTTCCCTATCTTCCCTATCCGAGCCGCTCCTTCCCGCGCAGGGACCACAGGTGACTCCGGCTCAATTAATTAGCGACAGGTAAAACAAAGGTGTGATTAATGAAGCAGAGTTAATGGCCCTCTACCATTAACTTCATTCTCTCGATTTCCTGTCTTCCTATCTCGTGGGTGACTCTCTGTCTGTCTGTCTGTCTGTCTGTCTGTCTCTGTCTCTCTCTCACTGACCATTGACACACACACACACACACACACACACACACATAGAGAGAGAGAGAGAGAGAGAGAGAGAGAGAGAGAGAGAGAGAGAGAGAGAGAGAGAGAGAGAGAGAGAGAGAGAGAGAGAGAGAGAGAGAGAGAGAGAGAGAGAGAGAGAGAGAGAGAGACAAACAGACAGATAGATACACACTTAAACAGACATACACAAACATACAGACCATGAAAAGACACAAAAAACGAAAAAAAAGAAAAAAACAAGACCAACATATGGAGAGAGAAAAAAAAAAACCCAGAGGGAAAAAAAATCTTGGGCCAGGTAGGAGAAATCTTGCCCAGTAAAAGGGTCAATTGAATAATAAGGAGGGAAAAAACAAGATGCTAAGGGAAAAAAACACTGGGAGGGAAAACATGGCCAAAAATAAAAGGAAGAGAAATAAAGACAACGTTAAACTAAAGCATATGCACTTGAGAGAGAGAGAGAGAGAGAGAGAGAGAGAGAGAGAGAGAGAGAGAGAGAGAGAGAGAGAGAGAGAGAGAGAGAGAGAGAGAGAGAGAGAGAGAGAGAGAGAGAGAGAGAGAGAGAGAGAGAGAGAGAGAGAGAGAGAGAGAGAGAGAGAGAGAGAGTTCAAAGACCGAGACAAAGGGAAGGAAAGGAAGAGAGTGAGGGGAAAAAAGAGACATGAAAAAAATAACATAAAAGAAAATAAGGAAGATAGAAAATATGGAAATGTGTCTGGTACCATTTAGTATCTCTCTCTCTCTCTCTCTCTCTCTCTCTCTCTCTCTCTCTCTCTCTCTCTCTCTCTCTCTCTCTCTCTCTCTCTCTCTCGCCTAACCTTGTGATTTCCAGCAAAACGTTTTCTATCCTATTTTTTTTCCTCGACTTATCAAAATTTTAAAAGACAAGGTTAGAGGAGGAGGAGGAGGAGGAGGAAGAGGAAGAGGAAGAGGAAGAAGATGAGGAGGAGGAGGAGGAGGAGGAGGAGAAGGAGAAGAAGGAGGAGGACGAGAAGGAAGAGGACAGAAAATAATAATAATAATAATAATAATAATAATAATAATAATAATAATAATAATAATAATAATAATAATAACAATAAAAATAATAACAATAATAACAACAGCAACACAAGAAATACACATTACATTAACCAGAGTTCAAACAAAACCCACATACATTTACACACTCACCCAAATGACACACACACGTACATACACACTGATTATAATGACACGTGATACATCCATTAAATAAACAGACTCCCGCTGCTGGAAAATTAACACACACACACACACACACACACACACACACACACACACACACACACACACACACACACACACACACACGCTTCACTATAGCCAGAAGTGTTGGAATGTAAATGTACTGAAATGTAATATCCTGTAACTTTTAATACGTGTGATTTGAATGTTTATGTAATGGTTTTGTAATTGTTTTGATGAGCGGGGAATTTGAAAGCACGAGTTATGTACTGCGGAAAAAAAGTACTGGGGCAAAAAAAAAAAAAAAAAAAAGTAATGTTGTTTATAAATGGCGTAAGAAGTGTGTGTGATCTTAAAAAACAGTAGAGTGAAGAGTGAAAAATTAAGGTTTTAGTACGGTTATGAAAACAAGAATAATGAGAATAATACAATGATGGCATACTACTACTACTACTACTACTAATTATAATAAATATTCACAAGTATAAATATGAAGAAAGCAATGACATACCTATAAACAAAAATACACACACAATGAATGACAACTAATTAAACTTACCTAAATGAAAAAGAAGATAACATGGACACTTACTGAAAAAAAAAACTCAATAAAAAAAAACACGATTGAAAAGAATGAAAAAAATAAAAAGTAAATAAAATAAGTAAATAAATAACCCACATACATAACAACACTAATAACATCCACCCTGACCATCACTAACAACCTGCTATGAACTCTAATCTGTGTCTACGCCGTCAGTTCATCCCACCTCCTCTGCATCGTCCCCGGGAAATGTTTACCTGGCCTGCCTACCTGCCCTTCTAATTAAACTTTCGTGAGCCATCTCTGCAAGGCTCTCCCAAATCATTTCGTTTCGGCCTTTGAAGCATGGGACGGTTCAGGTAATTAGGTACAGGTAACTTTATAACTTTTCTTTAACCTCTTCAGTACTGGAACACATTTTTTTTACCTTGAGATTTGTGGACGATTAGACCATTTCATTGATATCAGGAAGGGTCTATGGAGGACAGAATATTAATGGTCACAGTCTTCCCTATTCTAATCCCCCACATAAGTTTCTGAAGCATTTTTTTACCTTGAGATTTGTGCACGATTAGACCATTTCATTGATATCAGAAGGGATCTATGGAGGGCAGAACATTAATGGCTTTGGGGTCCGAGGGGTCTCCAAGCGCACGGGTTCGAATCCTGTCCACGGTCCGAGTGTAGGTTGGGCTTCCTCACTCGGGGCAACGGTTTCCTAGCGAGTGGGCTTTGAGATAGGAGGTACCCCAAAAAGTATCCCCATTAGCCCAGAAATTCCCGTGAAAAGCCCACAGGATATAAATAAGAAAAAAAAAATAACTCAGCCCCTTTCTAGGTACCAATAACATGTCAATACAAAACAACACACTTCTGAACCCCGTAGCTCATGTCAACTGCACCAAGGTCACTACATCAATCCCTCGCAGCATCTTAACCTTACATACACATCCTTTTTCCTAAGCAGTAATGACACGTCACTACAAAACAAACACACTTCTAAACTCGTCGGTCATGTCAGTTGCACCAAGGTCACCAGCTGTACACACCAGTCCCTCCCAGCGTCTTAACCTTACACACCTCCACTAACTACAGTAACCTAACTAACTGTCCCGGCGAGGCATTAAAGTTACCGCCCAGTTTAAGTCAGTTTGGCTTAAAGAAAAGTCAATTTGTACAAACTTGAGCCTCTTTTTTTACGGTTAAGCTGCGGAACCTTTAACACGCAACCTTCTTCTGGCCTGAGTTACGAGGAAGAGAAGGAGGAGGAGGAGAGGAAAGGAGAGGAGAGGAGAGGAGAGGAGAGGAGAGGAGAGGAGAGGAGAGGAGAGGTAAGGAGAGGAGAGGAGAGGAGAGGAGAGGAGAGGAGAGGAGGAGAGGAGAGGAAGAGGAGGAGGAAAGAAAAAAAAAAGAACAAAATGAAATAAAATAGAACAGAAGAGGAAGAAGGCAACAACGACGAATAAGAAAGAAAAACAAGAAAAAAAACAAGAAGAAACAGCAAGAAAATGAAGAGAAAGAACAAAAAACAAGAAAAAGAAGAAAAAGGATAAGAAAAAATGGAGAAAAAATGGGAAAATAACAAAGAAACAAGAGGAAGAGGAAGAGGAAGAGATAAACAGGCCCCACAACACAGGCTACATCACTGACAAAACATCCCCATAACCTAACACGCCAAGCCATAAAACACAACAATTTCTCCTCCTTGGTGTTTGTTACCTCTTCCACATTACACATCTTATCTTATCTCCTTCCCGCCAAGACACCTTCGATAAATTACCAGGTTATAAACACGCTTTTTCACTGTCAAATCGCTGCTCATCTTAATTCTTCTCACCACCGGGACGCATTTTCACCATGAATTTTGGGCTTTTCAGCACTGGGACGCATTTTCATGAGTTTTGGATATGATTTGATGATTTTATTTACATTATGAATGGTCTATGAAGGTCAGAAGATTAACCCCTTCAGTACTGGAACATGTTTTTTACTTTGAGATTTGTGTACTATTAGACCATTCTATTGACATTAGGAAAGGTCTATGAAGGGCAGAAGATTAATGGCCAAAGTCTTCACTATTTCAATCCCCATACAAGTTTCTGAAGGTGTAAATCACCAAATAGTAAGCAAAATTAATATGGAAACGCGTTATGGTACTCAAGGGGTTAAATGACCAGTCTTCACTATTTTAATCCCCCCACATGAGTTTCTGAAGCTGTATAGAATCACCAAATAATAAGCAAAATAAATATGAAAAATGCATTATGGAATTTAAGGCGCCTCCACACATCCATGAAATTCCTTTAAATGTTAAACCGATTCACACACCTTCACAGTAACAGTCCTTAACCTTTTCTTTTAACTATGAGGGAGAAACTGGATAAGGACAAAATAAACAGCGAAAATAAAGACCCAACTTATTTGCCAGTCTCCACGTCAGACAAAGTTAACCAAACGAAAGGGATAAATGTCTTGAAACCTCTCTCTTAACCCCTTCAGTACTGGGGCGCATTTACATTAGGAAAGGTTTATGGAGGTCAGAGGATTAATGGCCCAAGTCTTCTGAAGATGTATAGTATCAAATCGACAAATAATAATGCAGAATGATTATGAAAATGTGTCAGCACTGATGGAGCTAAATGAGTTCAGATTAATTGGTAGATATTCGTTTCCCATAATCCTTCACAATTTTTTTCTGAATTATTTTTGTACAATGGCGTGTTACTTATTCATGTAGTTAAGAATATATATTAATTTTGTCTCATCTTCTCTTTATCTATCTCTGCAGTTAAAGAGTTGAGTTATTTTAAATGTTATTCACGTTTCCTGAGACTGTTTCTTCTCTGTGTGGTGATGATTAAGTTTTTATCGATTTTTTTAGGGTTCTATTTATTTATTTTGATATCTGAAGTTATATTTTTCCTTAATTGATTACCTGTCATTGACGTTTCCACCTATTTTTTTTTTTTTTACTACGATTTTTCTTCTTCATTCGCTAAGATTAAAATTTCTTCGTATGATTAAGTTTCTTTCCTATGAATAAATTTTCCTCCTTCCGTCCTTCCCTCGATAAGATTTCCTTCTATCTTCCTTCGTATGACTGACTAACTTTCCTTGCTTCATTACTTCGTGAGGATAAATTTCTTTCATGCCTTCCTTCCTTACTTTCCCTGCGATTAAATTTTCTTTCGTTTCTTACCAAGAGTAACTTTCATTTCCTGTTTCAAATATGGTTTTCCTTCATACGAGTAACTTTTTAAGAGTGGCCTTCCTTCTCTTCTCTGATGAGTGTCTCTACTTAATTAAATTGATCCTTTAAGTAACTTTCCCTCCTTTTAAATAAGTTTCCCTTTCCTCTTCCTTTCGTGTAATTTAACTTTCTTTTCTTCATATAAGAAAGTTTATTTCTAAGCGTAAACTTCCTTTTTTTCCCTCTACAAGTCTCCTTCATTATTCATTTAAGTAGCTTTACTTTCTTTCTTTCGAATAAATTACTTATCTTTTTTCCATATGGGTAACTTTCTACGAGTAACCCTTCCTGTTTTTCCCACGAGTAATTTTACATTTTTTTCTGTACGTAACCTTCCTTTACTTGAACTACTAACTTTCCTTCCCTCTTTTCCTAATATGAATAATTTTCTTTTCTCACGAGTAACCTTCCTCTTCTTTCCCTCGAGTCTCCATTCCTCCTTGTAAGCAACTCTCCTTTCCTCCAATGGCCAACTCTTCCCGTTTCTCACGAGTGAACTTCCTTGTCCTCCTCCTCCTCCTTCACTCAATCATAAAGTCTTTCCCTGCGTCGCCAAGTTACTTCATTTGCTTCTCTGTACGAACTACCACTTCTGCCTCGCCTTCTGCTGCCTCTCGCCGCCCTTCACTGGCAAACTTCGAGGCCCAGGTGTCTTGTTAATCCCCCTTCCTTGTTCTCCTTCATTCCTTTTCTTGGTTTCCTTCTTTTTGAGACACTGATTTTGTCCTTAAGTTTCTGTAAATATTTCTGTAGCGAGAGAATACATAATTTTTTTTTTGTTTTTCCTTCTTTTCTCTCGTATCATCTTCATCACGACTATTTTCAAAGGCCACAGGGAGAATCAGTCTTGTTCTTAAGTGTTTTTCATGTCAATAATGCGGATAAATTGTTAATATTTCACTACAATCATGCAAACACCCTTAAAAACCTGAGCAACTACAATTGGAAACTCTCTCTCTCTCTCTCTCTCTCTCTCTCTCTCTCTCTCTCTCTCCAATACTATTTCCCGAGTCAGCATCTCTGAGCAAACAGTAATTGTTGACTCGCTGCCTTAAAGTTACTCTCCAATACAGGTGCTATTTATGTGGCCACTAAAGCGATACATTGCACGGGGAATGTTTAAAGTAGAAATGGCTCCCTCAGCTTCACATTAGAGGGTTCCAGTGTTGCTCTTCACCATACAAGCAAAATAGTAAGGGCACAGAATGGTTTGCTAAATGTGTCCCTAATTGTATTTCGTTTCGCTGGTTCTAGCATGGAAATTTTACACTCTGAGATCAAGCAGGGCATGGTAACACTGCCAATGACTTGTTCCCGTTTTTTTTTTTTTTATTGGTTAAGAATGTTCATGTTTTGTTTTTTTTCTTTTTGTAGTCGTAGGGAAAACCGACTTTACATGTCATACCAAAATCTTTCCTCATTTACAAGGTACCCAAAATTGCTCTTCACTAAATCCCTATCTCTCTCTCTCTCTCTCTCTCTCTCTCTCTCTCTCTCTCTCTCTCTCTCTCTCTCAAAGTTCATAATTGTACTACATAACGCATGAAGTTAACATCAGTTAGTACCATAAATAAAGGAGGAGGAGGAGGAGGAGGAGGAGGAGGAGGAGGAGGAAGAAAGAGTAAGAAATGAACGAAGACTCTTTTCGTATAAGCAAACTTTCTTCTTTAGTAATCTGGCACACCATTACTTCCACTTACACATCCTCCTCCACCTCCTTCTCCTCCTCCTCCTCCTCCTCCTCCTTGCATTCATCAGGCGAGAGCGGCGCAGGCGAGGGAGGTACAGGTGTAATCAATCAGCAAAGCGCAGGTGAGTCTGTTAATGATTCACTCAGGTATTTTCAGAGTGACTAAACACACAACGAAGAAATGAGGAACTATGCTGATGAGAGAGAGAGAGAGAGAGAGAGAGAGAGAGAGAGAGAGAGAGAGAGAGAGAGAGAGAGAGAGAGAGAGAGAGAGAGAGAGAGAGAGAGTAATCAGGGCGCACGAAGTAATAACGATGCAGATCCTCGTGAAAAATGAAAAATTATAATTTGATGTAGGAGAAAAATTATGCTCCTTTCTCGTCCATGTCTTCCTGCCGTGTGTGTGTGTGTGTGTGTGTGTGTGTGTGTGTGTGTGTGTGTGTGTGTGTGTGTGTGTGTGTGTGTGTGTGTGTGTGTGTACCAATTAATGATCACAATTATAGCATTTTTACACACATAAACACACACATACATATACACACACGCACACACACACACAGAGAGAGAGAGAGAGAGAGAGAGAGAGAGAGAGAGAGAGAGAGAGAGAGAGAGAGAGAGAGAGAGAGAGAGAGAGAGAGAGAGAGAGAGAGAGAGAGAGAGAGAGAGAGAGAGAGAGAGAGAGAGAGTATACTAAGGGGGATATGAAATCTATCTAGGAATTAAAAAAAAGATGAACCTGACATGGAAAGGAAAACTAAGACCTACAAAAAGTTGACGATCTCAAAGGCATTAAAAAGGAGAGGGAAAAAAGTTATGACCACTGAATGACATCTTTTTTTTCTTACGAGTAATTAGATTAACGACAAAAAGGAGCTTGTGGGCCTCTCTCTCTCTCTCTCTCTCTCTCTCTCTCTCTCTCTCTCTTGTGTCTTTCTTGTATCCTCTTCTATCATGTTCTATTTTCTTATTTCTTATCTTATCTTATCTTATTTCTGTTATTCTCTATTCTTTCTTAGTCTCTCGTATCTCGTTCAATCTTATCATAATCTTTGCTATATATTTTGATCCTCTACTTCATATAATTCTCTTCTATCTTCCATAATTATTCGCTATATTACTAAATTCGAGAAAGAACTCTTTGGAAATGCCAGTGAAAAATAAATAAGAGAGGTCGACACAAGGAAGGTGAAATGTCTGCGGAATTCAAAGCAACAACAACGACACACAAGATTGGAACATCAATTTTCTCGTGCCTGAGCAATTAATGGTCTGTTTAAACGCACGGGAGAGAGAAACACGTGAGTATCCTTCCTTATAAGTATTTACACCATCGTTCTCTTCTTCGCTTGTGTTCTACGTAAGTGTATCTAGAATGGTCTTTGTGGACACTAAACGATGCGTATTTTGACACCATCGTTCTCTTCTTCGCTTGTGTTCTACGTAAGTGTATCTAGAAATGGTCTTTGTGGACACTAAACGATTCGTATTTTGATTCACCACAAACTACATAAGAGTCGAAAAAGAAAGATTTATCCAAGACTCGATTGATTGACCGCCATAGAATAAACAAAAAACGTCAGATTCCCTCCCAATTCCTACATGTCTGAAGAAGAAAGAATATCAAAGGCTGGGAGGGAATGTTGAGATCTATAGAATAAAAAAAAAAAAAAAATAAGGGCGTGTATCTTAAAAATGTGAAGGAACATCAAAGAATCCATAAACGACATCAAAAGTTATCAAAGAGTGCGTAGTTCTCTTTATTTTACGAGTGAGAGAGAGAGAGAGAGAGAGAGAGAGAGAGAGAGAGAGAGAGAGAGAGAGAGAGAGAGAGAGAGAGAGAG
Source organism: Portunus trituberculatus (assembly GCF_017591435.1). Classification (NCBI taxonomy): domain Eukaryota; kingdom Metazoa; phylum Arthropoda; class Malacostraca; order Decapoda; family Portunidae; genus Portunus; species Portunus trituberculatus. Next base: position 16,311,010 of record NC_059293.1, read on the forward strand.
AGAGAGAATACACATGATACCCACTAAAGGGGGAAGAAAAAAAAAATCACACACTTCTGAATTCCATGCCGTCTCCAACTGAGTAAATCTAAAAATAAGAAATAAATAGAAAAAAAAATAATAAAAAAAAGAAATAGTTTACTTCCCAACCCTTAAAACGGAAAATAAACAAACATAAGAACCTCGAAAATAAGATTAAAAGCGGCCGCCGTGGTACAGAGGAACCATGCGTGCTTTGGGGTCCGAGGGGTCTCCAAGCGCACGGGTTCGAATCCTGTCCACGGTCCGAGTGTAGGTTGGGCTTCCTCACTCGGGGCAACGGTTTCCTAGACCTAGCGGGTGGGCTTTGAGATAGGAGGTACCACAAAAAATATCCCCTTTAGCCCAGAGAGAGAGAGAGAGAGAGAGAGGAAAGAATGACAGCATGAAATGAAAACGAGGCAAGAGTGAAGCGTAAAACTAAATTGTCACGATGGATGTCCTCATTGAGTCGAGAGGCAACACTTGGCTGACTCTTAACCTTCACTCAGATCCTGCTGTGCTACATTGGCCTGGAAAAATATAGAGACGCTAAAACTCTGCCGTCATCTCCTTCATATTACTCTCTTTACTTGGGATCTGATGCTTTATTTTTTTCTCTTCGTGTTTATTGTTTATATTTACGTTTATAAAGGAGGATTGCTTAGGTTCAAAGGGATTAAAAGGATTATTATGGTATTATAAGGGATTATAAAGCACTGCAAAGGACTTCTTATAATACATTAGAGGATATACTAAAAATCATACGAACTTAAAAAATTAAGGATTATAATCATAAGATCCTTAATTAACTATTAGGAATTACAAGGAATTTATAAAGGATTACAGGATTTCTCAGCTGTTAAAGGAGTTACAATTAATTATAAGAAACTCAGGCAATTATAAGGATTACAATTAACGATAAGGAATTAAGAGGAGTTATTAAGGATTAGAAGGAATTATAATAGATTACAATTAAACCAAAAAGGGTTACATGAAGTTACATAAGATTACAAATTAAAGATAAATCACAGGAAACCATTAATAATTACACGTGTTTACAGAGTTACAAAGAGAGGGATTATGAAAGATTAGTTCTCTCTCTCTCTCTCTCTCTCTCTCTCTCTCTCTCATTTACGTAACTCATTGCTGGTTTATCAAGAGCTGTGTGTGTGTGTGTGTGTGTGTGTGTGTGTGTGTGTGTGTGTGTGTGTGTGTGTGTGTGTGTGTGTGTGTGTGTGTGTGTGTGTGTGTGTGTGTGTGTGTGTGTGTGTGTGTGCGCCCTGCTATGTATTTACCTGTCTAAGATGACCCACAGGTGATATGTAAATGAAGACTGAATAAATAGGTGTGTGTATGTAGCTTCTGTGTCTGTTTGTGTTTGCGTTTGGCTGTTTGTCTGGCTATGTATGTCTGTCTGGGTAATTGTCTACCTGTGTGTGTGTGTGTCTCTCTCTCTCTCTCTCTCTCTACCAATCTACGTACATTCACATTTCTCTATCTTCACTCGAGATTAAACAAGAGGGAGGAACAGGAATCAAACAAAAAATCTATCCCTTCCCCACTCCCCCTTCTCCCTCTCCCTGTCTCCTTCTCACTAAGTGGCTCCCTGATTGATTGCCAGCACGACACGGCTAAACGTCCAGCCAGACAGATCACACCATTACCCCTCCCAGCTACCGTGTTCCTGAGTCCCACACCGCCCCTAACTGTCTCCTCCTTTCTTGCAGGGAATGCCACCCGCCGGCCGTGTCTCGCTGGCCGGCGTCCTCACCTGCCTCGTGTTAGGTAAGTAAGGCTGCGATGGGGAGTGAGAAGCTGAAAGGAGTGGAAAGAAAAGGGTAAAGGGAATATATGTGTGGGTCGTGGAATGAATAGCAGAAGAAAGTTAAAAAAAAAAAAAGGTAAAAGGAATGTATATGAGGGTTGTAGAAGGAATAGAAGAATGAGGATATTGTTTTTTTTTGTTCTGTCTCTTTCTTCGTGTTTGTGATAGGGAATGTGAAGCTGAAAGGAGTGGAAAGAAAGAATAAAAGGAATGTATACGTGGCTTGTGGAAGGACTGGGTAAAAGAATACGTGGGATATTATTATTTTTGCTGTTGTTTTTGTTATTTTGTCTTTCTCTTTCTTCGAGGTTATGATGTGGAATGAGTAGCAGAAAGGAGTGGAAAGAAAGGATAAAAGGAATGTGTGTGGAGGGATGGGTAGAAGTGCGATTTTACGGTTATTTTTTCTTTCTTTCTTCGAGGTTGTAAAGGGGAGTGGAATGAAAGGGTAAAAGAATGTATATCTGGGTTGCGGAAGGGATAGGTAGAAGAAGAAGTGAGATATTGTTGTTGTTATTGTTGCTATTATTGTTTTTCTCTATTTCTTCGAGGCTGTGATGGAACATGAGTAGCGGAAAGTGAAGGAGGGTGAGCAAAGGGAATGAATGTACATAGCTTACTGGAAAAGACGAATAGGGGAGTGAGAAGAAAGTTTTTCCTTTCTTCCTTTGTCTCTCTTCGCGGCTCCAACGAGGAAAGTGTGAACCAGTAAAAGAAGAAGTGGAAACTGTGCAAAGGACGGACAGAAGGAAGGAAAGAAAGAGATGAACGAAAGAAATAGCCTTTTTTGTCCCCATGAACGCAATAGATACGAGCTTTTTTCACCCTTTATCCGAGATTGCAATGGGAAACGTGAGTAGAAAAGAGGTGCTGGAAGAAATGTTTGCGTGGGAATGGTGAAAGGGGAGTAGAGGGGAACAAAAAGAAACACAGATTTTTACCTTCCAAGTGATTCACGAGAACTAGGAAAGGTGTCACGATTAAATGGATAATGAGGCGCAATTCTAGAGGTAAGTTAAGGGAGTGAGGTTTAAAAGGAAAGCATTAGAGAGAGAGAGAGAGAGAGAGAGAGAGAGAGAGAGAGAGAGAGAGAGAGAGAGAGAGAGAGAGAGAGAGAGAGAGAGAGAGAGAGAGAGAGAGAGACAAAGGAGAGTAAAGACAAGAAGGAGGGAGGGAATGTTAAGAGAAAGAGACATAGATTACTGTAAAGAGATTCATGAGAACTACCTACAACTAGTTACGGTTTTAGGTTAAAATGTGTAATGGTTAATAATGGAAGGGAGAAAGGGAGTGGAGAGGAAGAGGACGGTAAGTGGAGACACATTAGAGTAAAAGAAATGGGACGGAAAGGAGAGGAGAAGAACAGAAGGAAGAAGAGGAAGAAGGATTAGAGAAATAAATCAAGTAAACAAAACAGAACAGATTAGAGTATAGAGAAAGATAGAAGAAAAAAAAAGACGAAATAGAAAGAAGAGAACGAAGAAACAGCAAAGGGAAAAGAGAATAAGAATAAACGAGTAAACGGAGGAGACAAAGGAAGGTAAAGGAGAGAAAAGGAGTGTAAAGGAGAATAAGAGGGAAAGTGTAACTGTTCTAAAGAGGAAGAGAACAAATGGAGACATAGAATTAATGTAAAAGGATGAAATAGAAAGGAGGAGAAAACAAACTAGGAACAAGCAAAGGGAAGAGGACTAAAAAAAAAAAGTAAATGCAGAAAACAGAGAGAGAGAGAGAGAGAGAGAGAGAGAGAGAGAGAGAGAGAGAGAGAGAGAGAGAGAGAGAGAGAGAGAGAGAGAGAGAGAGAGAGAGAGAGAGAGAGAGAGAGAGAGAGAGAGAGAGAGACTGTTCTAAAGAAGAGAATAAGAGGAGAAAAGACAGAAATCAAGGAAAAAGACAAGAAAAATGGAACAGGACAAAAAAAAGAAAGGAGAAATTGAGTAAATATAATAAACAAAAGAAATAAATAGAAGAGTAAGTAAAAGTAAGAGAAAAAAGTAACAATTCTAAAGAGGAAGAAAGAAAAGGAAAAAAAGTAAATGAGTAAATGAATATACAAGAGAGAGAGAGAGAGAGAGAGAGAGAGAGAGAGAGAGAGAGAGAGAGAGACTGTTATAAAGAGATCCACGAGTGTTATGGGAATTGGTTGGCGGGGCTGATGAATAGAATGAGAAGATCGCTTTTTCACGCCGGCCGAGGATCGCTGAGGGGGAAGCACTGAGAAAAAAGGTATTGTGAAGGCGCCTTTTCCTACACCCAGGGGAAAGCGAAGACCGAGACAGCATTTACAACCTTCTTTTTCTGTCAGGGAAAAAAAAAAAACACTCAGCCGCCAGTCTCTTTAAAATTAATTCAAGGTTTAATTCAATAGTTAGGAAAGAAAAGTACATTATGAAAGCATCTATGACTGTTTTAGGGATTAATTTAGAGGAGAGAAGGTGAAAAACGTGGATTCAGGGTGGTTTAGGTTATCCATCTACGTTTAAGGGATTAATTTAGAGAAGAGAAGATGGAAAACGAGGATTTCTTTAACCCTTTCAGTACCAGGACGTGGTTTCAAATTCCTTCTGGGGACTATTTGCTGATTTGATACAGCTTCACAAATTTATGTTGGGATTAAAATAGTGAAGAATGTGGCCATTTCTCCTCTGACCTCCATACACCTTCCTAATGTCATCAAAATGGTCTAATCGTACACAAATCTCAAGGTAAAAATACGTCCCAGTACTGAAGGGAGGGAATAAAAGTTAGGTTACTTCATCTATGACTGTTTTAAAGGTTAATTCGGGGGAGGAAAGGTAGATTAAGGTGGATTTCTTAATAGGTAAGGATAGGAAAGTAGGTTAGAACTATCTTAAGGCTCAATTTTGAGGAGAAAACGTGAATTTAGGGTAATTTTTTTAATAAGGACAGGAGAAAAGTTGGAATTAGTCAGAGAGAGAGAGAGAGAGAGAGAGAGAGAGAGAGAGAGAGAGAGAGAGAGAGAGAGAGAGAGAGAGAGAGAGAGAGAGAGAGAGAGAGAGAGAGAGAGAGAGAGAGAGAGAGAGAGAGGTAATGGTCAGTTCCGACATATGTGGTTATTTATGATAAATTGACTCTGATTCAATTCCTGCTGGTCTTAAGCTATTTGTTGCGCACGAATATCAATTTTCTCTCTCTCTCTCTCTCTCTCTCTCTCTCTCTCTCTGACTAATTTCAACTTTCAGTAAAAAGCAATTTAAAGTGCTAGAACATCAGTTGCCTAAAATTTAAACAGCATGCTGGACGAAAAATGACGGTGAGTAATTGAAACAGAGCGAGTGAGTAATTGAGTGAGTGAATGAGTGAGTGAGTGAGTGAGTGAGTGAGTGAGAGGATATAATGAATGAGTGAATGAATGCTGTTAAATACGATTAAATGAGTGAGTGAGGGAGGGATTGAGCGAGTAAGTGAGAGATTGAGTGAGTAAATGGGAGAGAGAGAGAGAGAGAGTGAGAGAGAGAGAGAGAGAGAGAGAGAGAGAGAGAGAGAGAGAGAGAGAGAGAGAGAGAGAGAGAGAGAGAGAGTATGGTCAGTGAGTGAGTGATGTGAGTGAGTGAGTGAGTGAGTGAGTGAGTGAGTGAGTGAGTGAGTGAGTGAGTAAGCAAGATTGAGAGAGAGTGAGTGTTTAAATCTGTGAACTATCCTACCCAATCCTACTAGAATCCACCACCACCATCACCACCACCACCACCACCACCACCACCACCACCACAACCACCACCATTACTCAGAAAGACGACGAGAAACACCTGACATTGACGACGAAGAAAAAAAAAAAAATAGATAAAAAAATAAAAAAAGAAAAAGAAAAATGGCGAAAGAGAGAGAGAGAGAGAGAAAAAAAAACTTATATCCAGCAAGGTCAAGGAAGAATACAAACGATCCATAATTTCAGGACAATCTGTTTCTGAGTCACACCTTTGCCATTATTACCCAGTTTTTCTTCTTCTCTCCACACTGCAGGCGTCATACGAGAGACAAAATTCCACCATTAACGAACAGATAAAGACGAAACACAGAGATAATATTATTGGCGGGGATAGAAAAGCCACGTGCATTATCATTTCTCTCTAAATTTACTCGTAGTTTCATAAATACAAGATTTCGTTTCTACATTATTTTCACGATTTTTCAATGTAATGTTTGAGAAATTATGACTGATAGACAATTACATTATTTTTAACATGATTATTTACGTTATTACTGTTGCAAATTTGAGAGAGAGAGAGAGAGAGAGAGAGAGAGAGAGAGAGAGAGAGAGAGAGAGAGAGAGAGAGAGAGAGAGAGAGAGAGAGAGAGAGAGAGAGAGAGAGAGAGAATATGCAAACACACACACACACACACACACACACACACACACACACACACACACACACACACACACACACACACACACGTTAAACTTTTTAGTGGGTCAAACACCAAACACTGGAAACACCAAACAGGAACTTTATTTTGCAACACTACTCGCTAAACAAAGTAAAGGGAGTTTTTACACAAGTTATTTCAGTGGTTAGTTTCAGAAGCATCGACTCACGAGAGAGAGGGAGAGGGAGAGGGAGAGGGAGAGAGAGAGAGGGGGGGAGAGGGGAAGGAAAAAGTCACGTGATATGTAAAAAGAGGAAAAAAAAAATAAATGAAAAGACATGAGGATTTGAAAAAAAAATGCAAAATAAATAAATAAAGGATAAACAAACCAGAAAAATTCATAAAAAAGTTAAAATAAAGTCACGGAATAAATATGTAAATAAAAGACAAAACAAAAGAGGAAAATTCACGATGCTTAAAATAAAAGATCACGAAATAAAATAAAACAACAACAACAGCAACAACAACAACAACAACAACAACAACAACAACAACAATCCAATACCAAACAACACAATTTCTTCAACTAACCACAAAATATTAACCATGAGACAAGATAAACAAAAATAAATAAAAAAATAAATAAATAGAAACAAAACAACACATACCTTTTTTTTAATATTCCAATACAAAGCAACACATTTCTTTATCTTTCATCAATTTGACGTCAGTTTATCGATCAGCTTCGATATAAATAAGCTGTACTTCTGTTGTCAATCTCTCCCTGGAAGGTAGAGAGTGCTAAGCTGTAAGTAAAGCGTTGGTAAAGCTTAAACTGAAAATGATGGTTGTGTGAGGCATGGAGGAGGAGGAGGAGGAGGAGGAGGAGGAGGAGGAGGAGGAGGAGGAGGAGGAGGAGGAGGAGGAAGAGGAGGAGGAGGAGGAGGAGAAGAAGAAGAAGAAGAAGAAGAAGAAGAAGAAGAAGAAGAAGAAGAAGAAGAAGAAGAAGAAGAAGAAGAAGAAGAAGAAGAAGAAGAGGAGGAGGAGGAGGAGGAGGAGGAGGAGGAGGAGGAGGAGGAGGAGGAGGAGGAGGAGGAGGAGTTTCTTTATAACATACATCCGAGGTTATTTTGGCTAATCCATTTACACAAGTCACGATTGCATCCTCCTCACTCCTCCTCCTCCTCCTCCTCCTCCTCCTCCTCCTCCTCCTCCTCCTCTTCTTTTTTTTCATATTCCTCTCTTCCTTACCCACGTTTTTCGTCATTCTCCTTCACTCCCTCTTCGTAATTTTCCGCCAAGTCTTCCATCATCACAATTCCATTTATTACTACGATGACACACACACACACACACACACACACACACACACACACACACACACACACACACACACACATAAAAAAAACATAAAAAAGAGAAAAAGGTAACAAAATCAGTGAACAGAGAAACTTTTTTGTACTCACTATGCAGTAAAACTCTCTCTCTCTCTCTCTCTCTCTCTCTCTCTCTCTCTCTCTGTGACACACAAACACATGCAAATTCAACACAAAACGCAACACAGGTATCAAACACAGGTGCATCCCATCAGGTGTTATCGAGAGCTCGCTGACACTTTCCTGCGTTTCCGCGCCAAAAATATAGACGCGAAGTAAAGGGTACGAAAAAAAAGTTAGGCAAAAAAGAGAGGCAAAGAAGATGCAGCACAGAAACGTGAGCCTGTGACACGTAAACAAACAGGCAGGTGAGAGGCGGGAGACAGGTAATCATCGCTGAGGTGGTGAAGGAAGAAAGAAGGAAGGAAGGAAAGAAAAGAAAGGAAGGGAAGGGAAGGGAAAGGAAGGGGAGAGGAAGGGAGAGGAGAGGAAAGGAGAGGAGAGGAGAGGAAAGGAAGGGAAGGGAAGGGAAGGAAGGAAGGAAGGAAGGAAGGATGGTAGGAAAGAAGTGAGAGAGAGAGAGAGAGAGGGAGAGGAGGGAAGGAAGGAAAGAAAGAAAATAAGAGGGGTGAGGAAGGGAGGAAGGAAATAATAGTGGGAAAAAAGGGAGAGAAAAGGAGAAATCATGGAGTAAAAAAGGGGGTGGGAAGGAAGGAAGGAGGAAAATACTAGGAGAAAGAGAAAGGAAAGTCAGAGAGAGACAAAGTGGAAAGGAATGAAAAATAAAAATAAAAAAGGAAAAGAAAAGAAGAAATAAATAAAGGGAAGGAATTAGTAAGGAAAGAAAGCAGAAGAAAGGGAACGAGAAGAAAATTAATGAAAGAAATGAATAAAACAAGGAAAAAGAAAGAAAAATAAAAGAATGAATGAAAGAGGAAAAGAAAAAAAACAGCTCAACTAAAAAAAGAAAAACAACTACGAAACACAAGAAAAAGAACGGAAACCAAAAAAATAATGAATAAAAGACATAATACAAAAAAACATGCAAGAAAAGAAGAAATAAGGAAAAACAATAAAAGAAAAAAAAAAACAAGGAAAAAGCAATAACAGATGGAAAACACAATCAATAAACACCAGAATAGAAAGAAGGAAGGAAGGAAAGAGAGAAAAGAGAGAAATATGAAGAAACACAGTAGCAGGGGAGAGACAGAACGAAGGAAGGAGAGGGAGATATAAAGGAGAGTGGAAAGCGAAGGGAAAGATTGGAGGAGAGGAAAGACACGAGGAGAATAACAAGAGAGAGAGGGAAAGAGGAAATGGAGAGCTGAATGGATGCAAGGGAGAGAAGAAAGGATGAATAAACGAAAGAAGTAGAGAGAAACAGCGTGGAAAAAGAAGAAAATAGGGAATAAATAGAAGTGAAAGGAGGAAGAAATGGAGATAAAATTAGAAATGGTGAGGAGGAAAGAAATGGAGGGAGAAGGAAATGGAGAGATAAAATTAGGAACGGAGAGGAGGAAAAAATGAAGGAGACATTCTTTTCTTCCATAAACATGAGGAATAAGATACAAAATTCCTCCTCCTTCTTCTTCTCCTCTTCCTCTTTTCTTCTCCTCTTCTCCTTTCTTTGGGTAGTGTCTTTATTTACTTTCTTTACTCGTTTCTTGTCTTCCTGCTATTCCTTCTCATCCTCTTCCTCTTTTCTCTCTACTTCCTCTTCTTACCCTTCTCCTTTCTTTACTTTTATAACCTTTCTCTTTATCTATCTATCTCTTCCTTATTTTTTCTTACGTTTCTCCTCCTTTTTCTATCCATTATTGTCCCTATCAAATAAGAAAACCTGTATTTAGTTTTCCTTGCTTTTCATTTCAGTACAAGTTCCTCCTTTTGACATTTGATTCTGCCGTGGTAGCAAAGTCAAACAGAAAGCCTTGTTTAGTCTAGTAGGGCTGTTGCTGTCTATTCTTTCCTTTGCCTAACTCGTCCTCCTCTTAATTCTTTTTTTTTTTGTGTATGTGTGTGTGGCGTAAAGGGGTTGGGTAGCTTTGCCGTCAGACTGGTGATATATTTCGTGTGATCCCTTTGTTAGCAGGTAAACGGAGAATCGAGACCCTCCTTCACCTGGTCGTTCTTTCTAGTGGTGGTAGCTGACTCGTTCCCTCGTTCCCGCCACTTTTACTCTTAGTGATAGTGATAATTTAGCTCCTTCAACAGTGTGACATATTTTTACCTTGAGTTTTGTGTACGATTAGACCATTTTATTGACATAGGGGAGAAAAAAAGGAAGAAAGAAAGGAAGGAAGGAAGGAAAAAACACAAGAAATAGAAATAAGGAAAGTAGAAAAGAAAGGAAAAAACAACAAATGAAAGACGAGAAAGAAAAGATGAATGAAAGAAAAGTAAGTAAAAAATTAGGAAGGGTCTATGGATCTATGGAGGTCACAAGATTAATGGCCAGTTTTCACTATTCTAATCCCCCACATGAGTTTCTGAAGCTGTATAAAATCACCAAATATTAACCAGAATGAACATGGAAACGCGTCGTGGTACTGAAGGGTTAATCTTTTCTCGATCCCCAACAAAATTTTCATCCAGTTTTTCCTTAAGGATGGGAATGGAGGGAGTGGTGGGTGGGGAGGAGCCTTCACCTTTGCTATCCTTTTTCTTTTAGGTTAGCTCAGATAGAGTAGAGCGCAAACAGCCGAGTAAGGGTCAGTAGGCCTGTTGCTATTTTTTTTCTTCCTTTGTGTTGTTCTTCCTCCTCCTCCTCCTCCTCCTCCTCCTCCTCCTCCTCCTCCTCCTCCACCACCACCACCAGTAAGGGCAGAGACACCAACAAGCAATACATCGAGTTAATGGCATTCCCGCTGGAGATATTAAATGTAAATGCACTGGAGAGACTCTCATTGACCTCTTTCGCATCTAGCATTCTTTTACCACTCCTCGCTAACGGGTCAGTGGCGAGGAGGAGGAGGAGGAGGAGGAGGAGGAGGAGGAGGAGGAGGAGGAGGAGGAGGAGGAGGAGGAGGAGGAGTTTTTGGTCTTCACATATGCGCTTCAAATGACTGGTTAATGTGTTAATATAGAGAGGAGGCGAGGAAGGAAGAGAAGTAAAGACAGAGAGGAAATGGAGGAAGGAGGAAAGAGAGAGGAGGAAAGGAAGAGAGAAGGGTAAAGAAGGAGAAAAGATGACGAAAAGAGGATAGGAAAATATAAAGGGGTACTGAGGAGGGAGATTACGTGAAGATGGAACGGAGGGAGGGAGGGAGAGAGAAAAAAAAGGGAGGAAAGGTAAAGAGGGTGAAAGAGAGAGAGGAAGAAAATAAAAGGAGGAAGATGGGAAAAAGTAAAGGCGTAAAAGGAGTGAATAAAAAAAGTGAGAAAGTAGAATGAAAAATATACAAAAAGTAATTAACACGAACGAAGCGAATGAAAAAAAAGTGTAAAAAAAAAATGATGAAAACTTGAGAAAAAAAAGAAAAAAGAATAATTACGAGGGAAAATGTGATTCAAATGAACGATGGAAACAAAGACCCCAAACCAAATACACGTAATGGACAGCGTTAATACATTATGAAGAACGTAATGAGAAAATAATGCTTCATGAATGTTTACGCGTATACATAATTTGACCACCCTGTAATTATTCATTCTCACATCCATTAAAAAAAAAAAAAAGTAAGAAAATGAAAACAAAAAAAGGCTACGAGATTCATTGATGTGACCACTCTCTCACATCCATTAAGACAATTTTCTTTTTTTCTTTTTCTTTTTGCTAACTTACTTTCCTCCTTGTGTTGTGTTTGTTGGGGGTTTTTGGTGCAGAAAAAGTAAGTAAAAAAAATAAATAAATAAAGCTACGAGATCAATGATGTAACCACCCTAATTATTCATTCCCACACCCATTAACACACACACACACACACACACACACACACACAAAATGAGTGCGCTAAAAACAACAACAATAGCAATAAAAAGAAAGCTAGAAGACTCAAAACACGGCCATTTATAACACAAGACACACAACACACAGCAATACAAAGGATCTCCCGGCCTGCTTTTGTTTTTCCTTCTTCCTATGACAAGCTGTTTAAAAAAAGGCACGTTTTGAGTTGCTGATTACCAAGTTCTCCATTATTATTTCACTTTTTTCTTCTTTTTTCTTTTCTCCCTCCTCTTCCTCCTCCTCCTTATTATTATTTTCCTTTAGGGTTTTTTTTTCTTCTTTTCTTCTCTTTTATTTTATTTTTATTTTGGTTTAATTTCTTCTTCTTCTTCTTCTTCTTCTTCTTCTTTTCTTCTTCTCGTCCTCCTCCTCCACCTCCTCCTCCTCCTTCTTCTTCATCTTCTTCTTTAAGGCATTTTCTGTTTTTTTTCTCTTCATTTTCTTTTTACTTCTTTCGTTTCATCTTCTCTTTTTTTTTTTCTTCTTCTTCTTCTTCCTCTTCTTTAGGTCGTTTTCTTTATTTTCTTTTATTTTCTTTATTCCTCTCTCACTCCTTTTGTTTCATCTTTTTCCTTCTTCAGATGTTTTAGATCATTTTCTCTATTTTTCTTTATTTTTTCCGCTTCACCTTTTTCTTCTTCTTCTTCTTCTTCTTCTTCCTTTATTTCTTCTTCTTCTTCTTTAGGCCATTTACTCTAGTCTTTATTTCTTTCTCCTTATCTTCTTCTTTATTTTTCGGTTTTACTTTCATCAATTCATTCTTTATTTTATTTCTAGATTCGAGCTCTCCATACAAATGAAAAAAATAAAATAAAAAATAGATGCAGCACAACACTAATGCACAGAGAGACATTCAGAACACTACTATAAACACTGCAACACAACCTTTACACGTAACAAAAATAAATAAATCAATCTTTCAAACTTCGGGAAATATATGTAAAAAAAAAAAAAAAAAAGGTGTGGTTCTTTAATCCATGTTTCACCTCATCTGGTTCAATTTCGCTTCCATTTCCCATATCAGTGTGTCCCTTCCTTTGCAGTGTATCAGAGTGTTCCTTCCTTTGCAGTGTATCAGAGTGTTCCTTCCTTTGCAGTGTATCAGAGTGTCCCTTCCTTTGCAGTGTATCAGAGTGTCCATTCCTTTGCAGTGTATCAGAGTGTCCCTTCCTTTGCAATGTATCAGAGTGTCCCTTCCTTTGCAGTGTATCAGAGTGTCCCTTCCTTTGCAATGTATTAGAGTGTCCCTTCCTTTGCAGTGTATCAGAGTGTCCTTTCCTTTGCAGTG
>NC_059293.1:16328794-16333794 GCF_017591435.1 Portunus trituberculatus
AAGAAGAAGAAAAAGAAAAAAAAAAAGAGAAAGAAAAAGAACAAGAACAAGAATAACAATAACGAGAACAAGAAAAAGAACAACAACAACAACAACAACAACAACAACAACGACAAGGAGAAGGAGAAGGAGAAGAAGAAGAAGAAGGTTGCAGTGGTAGTGGTAGTAGTAGTAGTAGTAGTAGTAGTAGTAGTAGTGGTGGTGGTGGTGGTGGTGGAAGACGAAACCCGCAGAAGGTAGCAAGAGACGGAAGGAGGAAGAGGAATTAGTAAGAGAGGAAGAAGGGAAGGGAGAGGAGACAAGAAGACGGAGGGAGGGGAAGGAGAGAGGAAGACAGTGAGGGAAGGAAGGGTACAGGATTAGCCAGGCAGCGACAAGGCAGCGACACAGCAAAGGGGAGTGAGCAGCGGTCTGGGGAAGGAAAGGCTGGTATTATGAAGGATGTTTAGTGTAATCTGTGACGTTAACTGGGGGGGCGGGGTCCAGCGTGGGAGTGTGGGATTGTGGGATTTGCGCTTTTTCTTTTATTATTATTATTATTATTATTATTATTATTATTGTTGTTGTTGTTGTTGTCAACAAAGGATTTTACGCATATCAAGCAGGTTAAAAATAAGGAAGGTAGAGTTCTAATTGATGACAATGAAATAAAAGAGCGATGGAAAGAATATTTCAAGACACTTTTGAATGAGGAAAACCCAAGAGGAGTGATGGAGGATGGGGAACCAAATGACAGGAGAACAACAGCAATTTCAAGGGAGGAAGTCAAACAAGCCTTGAGGAGGATGAACGATGGGAAGGCAACAGGGCCGGATAACATACCTGTAGAGGTGTGGAAGAGTTTAGAAGAGGAAGGGCTTGAGTGGCTGTGTTGGTTGGTAAATAAGATCTATGAGAAGGAGAAAATCCCAAATGCATGGAGATGCAGCGATATTGTCCCAATATACAAAGAGAAAGGAGACATACAGGACTGTAAAATTACAGAGGAATTAAATTAATGTCGCATACAATGAAGCTGTACGAAAGGATAATTGAGAGAAGAGTAAGGGAGAAACACAGGTGGGAGAAGAACAATTTGGTTTTATGCCGGGAGAAGTACTACCGATGCAATCTTTGCGCTAAGACAACTGCTGGAGAAGTATGGGGAGAAACAAAGAGAGTTACACCTTATTTTCATTGATTTGGAAAAAGCTTATGATAGAGTACCACGCCAGGAAGTTTGGGCTAGTATGAGAAGAAAAGGAGCATCAGAGAAGTATGTGAGAGTGATCCAGGACATGTACGAAGGCTCAAGGACGAGGGTAAGGAGCAGTGTGGGAGCAACAGAGGAGTTCTGTGTGAGAGTGGGCCTGCACCAGGGATCTTCTCTGAGCCCATATCTGTTCAACCTACTCATGGATGACAGTATTCAAAATATAAAGGAGGAGGCACCGTGGACTATGTTGTTCGCGGATGACATCGTCTTGGTGGATGAAAGTAGAGATGGTGTGGAGAGAAAGTTGGAGAGATGGCGACGAGCATTGGAGGAGAGAGGTTTGAGAATTAGCAGGAGAAGACGGAGTATCTGAATTTTAATGGTCGACAGGAGAGTGAAGTATGGATGCAAGATATGAAGTTAAAGGGTGTGAAGGAGTTCAGATACTTGGGCTCTCATATATCAGCGGACGGCAACCTGGATGGAGAGATCATTCACCGTATCCAATCGGGCTGGAAGAATTGGAAAAGAACAACTGGAGTGCTCTGTGACCGAAAAATTAGTGCAAGAGTAAAGGGAAAAGTGTTCAAATCGGTGGTTAGACCTGCCATGTTATATGGTGCGGAGACGTGGCCAATAAAGAAAGCACAGGAGAATAAGTTGGAGGTTGCTGAGATGAGAATGTTAAGGTGGATGCTTGGGGTGACAAGGAGGGATAAAGTGAGAAACAATTTTATAAGAGGAACAGCCAAAGTAACGGAGGTGACAAAGAAAGTACAAGAAAGGAGAATGCGATGGTTCGGTCATATCAAAAGGCGAGAAGAAGGATATGTCGGCAGAAGGATATTGGATATGGAAGTGGAGGGAAGAAGACGACGTGGCAGGCCAAAGAAAAGATGGAAGGATCGTATTGGAGAGGACCTGAGGGAGAGAGGATTGAGTGGAGAGGAGTTTGGGGACAGAGCCTTGTGGAGAAGACTAGTGAGGAACAGCGACCCCATATGAACATGGGAGCAGCTGCAGAAGAAGAAGAAGTAAATGAACGCGCTTATAACGCAAAACAAAACAATTTCCTAATTCACAAAAGTTGACAAAAAGGGAACAGTAGGCGAGAGAGAGAGAGAGAGAGAGAGAGAGAGAGAGAGAGAGAGAGAGAGAGAGAGAGAGAGAGAGAGAGAGAGAGAGAGAGAGAGAGAGAGAGAGAGAGAGAGAGAGAACCATGCGTGCTTTGGGGTCCGAGGGGTCTCCAAGCGCACGGGATCGAATTCTGTCCACGGTCCGAGTGTAGGTTGGGCTTCCTCACTCGGGGCAGCGGTTTCCTAGCGGGTGGGCTTTGAAATAGGAGGTACCACAAAAAGTATCCCCTTTAGCCAATTAATTCCCGTGAAAAGCCCACATGGTGTATATATAAAAAACAAAAACTAGACATCACGAAATTGCATCACGCTTTTCTCACACTAAAACGAATAAAATAAACAAAATGAAGTAAAAAGTAATAAATAAATAAATGAAGTAATAAATCAATCAATAAACACAGCAAGTCGCGCCAAATTAACGCACTTATAATAGTTAACGAAAAAAGAAATGAAATAAATTAAATAAACACGTAATTTCCATTCATCCAAAAATTTAGGAAAAAAATTAATAAAAAAAAAAAAACGCTTTCCAATATCGTATTTCCCTAAGTAAATAAAAAAAAAAAAATGGTATCAAAATTGTATTAATATGGGCGCGCTTATGACGTGGAGGTGTGGGCGGGAGAGGCCGGGGGGAGGGGGAGGGGAGATGCTGTAGGTACGATTAAAAATATGCACCTACCACAAAATTAAATCGTCACACTAAGAGAAACTAAATAAATAAATGAATAAAACTAACAATATCATAACAAAGAGAGAAACTTGAGATAGGTAGACAAAAACACAGATTTTCTTTTCTTAATTCGTATGAGAAGGAAATAAATAAATAAGATAAAGAGACAAATACATCAATAAATAGAATAAAACTAACAACATCATACCAAATAGACAAACTTGAGATTAAGTAAACAATAACACAATTTTCTTTCCTTCATTCGTATGAAAATTAAATAAATAAATAAACAAAATAAATAAATAAATAAGATATAACTATCATACCAAATAGACAAACTTGAGAGAGGTAAACAATATCACGGATTTTCTTTCCTTAATTCACATGACAAAGAAAACCAAAACGAGATGATTAAACCACTAATCAGAAACGCTTCCCTTTCTCTCACCGCGACCATTTTCAAAGACTGAAGAGAAAATTAGCCGATTTCTAAAGAGTATTTGTCCTGTTAATAATGCAGAAAACTTGTTATCATGTCACTGGAATTACAGAAACATCCTTAAAAACCCGTCATTTCCACCAGAGTCCTTTAAAAAGATGAATAGCCAAGTTCTAAAGAGTATTTGTCCTGTTGATAATGCAGAAAGATTGTTAACATGTCACTGGAATTACAGAACATCC
Organism: Portunus trituberculatus; assembly: GCF_017591435.1. Taxonomy (NCBI): domain Eukaryota; kingdom Metazoa; phylum Arthropoda; class Malacostraca; order Decapoda; family Portunidae; genus Portunus; species Portunus trituberculatus. The sequence continues at coordinate 16,332,480 of NC_059293.1, forward strand.
TTAAAAACCCGCGTTACTTCAACTAGAGCCCTTTAAAGAGTATTTGTCCTGTTGATAATATAGAAAACTTATTAACATGTTACTAGAATTACAGAAACATCCTTAAAAACCCACGTCACTTCAACTAGAGCCCTTTAAAGAGTATTTGTCCTGTTGATAATACAGAAAACTTATTAACATGTTACTAAAATTACAGAAACATCCTTAAAAATCCACGTCACTTCAACTAGAGCCCTTAGAAAATAGTGAAGGTGTGGCGTGGATGTGTTTCAGAATACGGGCCTAAAAACAACAAAGAGTATATCAATAACATTTTTCCAAACTAAATAAGAAAAAAAAGTATCAAAATTGTATTAGTATGGACGCAATTAGAACGCAAAACGAAGCCATTTCCTAATTCGCGTGCGTATGAAAAAAAAAGATAAACAAAAAATGTACCATAAACATAACTGTCTACCACATAACGCAACTCAAAAAAAATAATAAAAAAAGTAAAATTGTAAAAAAAAAAAAATGTATTAGTGACGGAGAGAGAGAGAGAGAAGAAAAACTGGGTACTTTCTGTTATTGCTGAAATACAGAATGGGGGAGAGAGAGAGAGAGAGAGAGAGAGAGAGAGAGAGAGAGAGAGAGAGAGAGAGAGAGAGAGAGAGAGAGAGAGAGAGAGAGAGAGAGAGAACTAAATATTTGTAAAAGAATATACATGTGCACAATTTAACACAATTCTGACACTACGGCAAAAAAAAAAAAAAATAAATAAATAAATAAATAAATAAACTAATAAATAAATAAAAGATAAATAAATTGTACTAATCTAGATGCACCGATGACAGAAAAAAAAATAGAGAAGAGAATAGAAAAAAGAAAGTGTATGAACGAGTAAAGGGAATTGAAGGGAAAGGAAAACCAAGAAATAGACGCATGAAAAAAAAGATGGAAAGGGAATAAAGACTAAAAAAGGAGAAAAAACGAAGAGTGAAAGAAAAAAAGGAAAAAAAAGTAAAAAAGGAGAGGAAAACGAATAACATGGAGTAGAGGAGGAGGAGGAGGAGGAGGAGGAGGAGGAGGAGGAGGAGGAGGAGGAGGAGGAGAAGAAGAAGAAGAAGAAGAAGAAGAAGAAGAAGAAGAAGAAGAAGAAGAAGAAGAAGAAGAAGAAGAAGAAGAAGAAGAAGAAAAGAAGAAGAAGAAGAAGAAAAGAAAAAATAAAAAAGAAAAAAGAGCAAAAAGAAGAAGAAGAAAAGAAGAAGAAGAAGAAGAAGAAGAAGAAGAAAAAAAAGAAGAAAAAGAAAAAGGAGAAGAAGAAGAAGAAGAAGAA
>NC_059293.1:16338794-16378794 GCF_017591435.1 Portunus trituberculatus
CTCTCTCTGTAGCTCAAATATCGAGAGAAACGAGCGTACTAATTAGACTTTTGCTCTGTGCTGGTCTGCTCTCCCGCGTCAACTCCATAAAAGTGTAATGAAACCTCAAACAGACGTTGCTCGTTACTTTCATTACGTTCTGAAGGAAAAAATAAATAATAATTGATGAGGGGTTGTAAAGAGAGAGAGAGAGAGAGAGAGAGAGAGAGAGAGAGAGAGAGAGAGAGAGAGAGAGAGAGAGAGAGAGAGAGATTTGACTTCTATTTGATAATGATGCAGAAATACAGAACGATATATACTCTCTCTCTCTCTCTCTCTCTCTCTCTCTCTCTCTCTCTCTCTCTCTCTCTCTCTCTCTCTCTCTTCTACTTCTTTTTTTGTAAAGCTGCAATTGAGTTGGGATATTCTTGTTTTCTTTTTCTTTTTTTTTTTTTTGTAGATTTTCGTCATTCTATTTCATTCTTGGAAATAAAAAGAGAAAGGAGAAAATGACAGACACTTTGAAACGTAAGTAGAAGTAAATAGAAAAAAGAAAGGCAGACCCGCTGATAGATGGATGTAAAGATAGATAGATAGATAGATAGATAGATAGATATGTTGCAGATAGATGGCTGGATATATACACAGATAGATAGATAGATAGATATATAGATAGAGAGATAGGTAGATATATAGGTTTATAGAGAGACAGATAGATAGGTAAATAGAAAGATAGATAGATATAAAGACAGATAGAAAGATACAGAGATAGATAAGTAAGAGAGTAAGAAAAAAAAGGAAAAAAGATGGAAACAAAAAAATAAAATAAAGAAAGAAAATACAAGACAAAATAAAAAAAAACGAAAATTTACAGAGAAGAGAAATACGAAAGAAAAGAAGAAAGGAAGAGGATAAGAATAATGAAAAAAAAGAAAGAAAAAAAAGAAAAAGAAAAAGAAAACAATAAAAAGAAGAGAAACCCAAAAATCACACACACACACACACACACACACACACACACACAAGAGCTCCAAAAGAAGACAAATAAAGACACATGCCAATGGTAAACAGAGGGATTTGCAGACATGAAAGACAGACTGACGGGAGAGACGAGCAGGCAAATATCGATTCTGACAAGTAATTAAGCTTGAACAGTCTCAAATGAAGGCGTGATGAAGTGCACAGGAATTACAAGGAACATTACACGGAGGAGGAGGAGGAGGAGAAGGAGGAGGAGGAGGAGGAGGAGGAGGAGGAGGAGGAGGAAAAGACGAAGATCAAGAAGAGAAAGAAAAAAAAGAAGAGGCAGAAGGTAAAAGATATTACTGCAGTGATGAAGAAAAAGATAAAAAAAATAAGGTTTATGAGAATGAGAATGACTACAACCACCACCACCACTACAACCACTGCTACAATTACTACTACTACTACTAGAAACACTGCAACCACTACTACCACTATTACATTCACTACTGACAAATGTACCACTGAACCACACACACACACACACACACACACACACACACATATGTATCTCTGCCAACATTTTTCTCCCAAACGATGGATAAAACAAGAAAAAAAAAAGGATACCTCTCACATTTTCAACTCCCAAAGGATCATTAAGTGTATCAAAGCATCTTCCCGCCTTTCCCTTACAAGTCACGCATACTTCTACCCTGCAAGTAATCCTCTCGCTGTTTCCCTTGAGTCAGAGGTTGGCGCCATTTAAGAAACTCCCCCAGCTGTTTCTGTCCCCCTTCCTCTGTGACCCCCCATCGACTTTCACTCTTAGCATCTCTACCTTAATTCTGGCCCTCTCTCTCTCTCTCTCTCTCTCTCTCTCTCTCTCTCATCCTAGTGCATTCTGGGAAACAAGGCCTCAACTAGGATCTATTCAACAAGTTCAGTAATTTAACATCTTGAGAGAGAGAGAGAGAGAGAGAGAGAGAGAGAGAGAGAGAGAGAGAGAGAGAGAGAGAGAGAGAGAGAGAGAGAGAGAGATGGAGAGAGATGGAGAGGTGAAGAGCGGTCGTGTGTCGGCAGAATAGTACCACTTATTTCCACCTCACTTGCAATGTTTCATAGATAAACGCGCATTTCTCAGCATCCTTGGGTCGCTGTGCCGCACTGCCTCACGCATCGGGTTAGATATGTGGGTTTTTGTGAGTCTGTGGAGCGTGTGGGGCGATCAATGAGCCCCACTCCGCACCGCCGCCCCAGGGAAACGTAACTACCTCCCCCTCCTCATGTCCCCAGCCCCACCTACCCCTCCTCCGCCCCGATCCTGCCTGTGTATCTATGTGTCTTGTCAGTGTCGGGATCCTTATCTCAGTACCAGTGTTCATGTGGGTTTAGAATATGTTATGTTACTCTAAGTCTTATTGTAGTCCCTCTTAACCCTTTCAGTACTAGAACACATATTTACCTTGAGATTTGTGTACGATTAGACCACTTTATTGACATTAGGAAGGGTCAATAGAGGTCAGGAGATTAATGGTAACAGTCTTTACTATTTTAATCCCTCCTTATGAGTTTCTGAAGCTGTATAAAATCACCAAAGAGTAAACAGGATTAATATGGAAACCCGTCATGGTCCTGAAGGGGTTAATACTGTGTCGGGATTAAGAGTTATGTCAGTAACGGGAAATTTCATGGTAGTATTAGTGCTTATGTAAGCTGTGAAAAAAGTGAGGTTGGCTTCGATAGTGTCATGGTATTCCCAGTCAGCATCTGCTCCAGTGACTCTACAATCGTGTTTGTTATCTTGTCACTGCCTATTTTACCCCTTCAGTACCATGACGCGTTTCCATATTCATTCTGCTTACTATTTGGTGATTTTATACAACTCCAGACACTCATGTGGGATATCAAAATAGTGAAGACTCTGGGCATTAATCTTCTGACCTCCTAATGGCTATAAAATGGTCTAATTGTACACAAATCTCAAGATAAAAATGTGTCCCAGTTTTGAAGGGGTTAAGTCCAGTCACTAGTTATCTTAGCTTTCACTGCCTATTCAAACCCCATAACTACCTATCTCAGCTCTGTCACTGGCTGTCTCATCCTTATCACTGCTTATTTCAATCCGATCACTGTTCTTTCCAATCCAGTCTCCCCCTGTTTCAATTCAGTCACTCCCTATTTCAATCTTTCACTGGCTATCTCAGTCTCCTTATGTAAAACCACCATTTGTCTCTATCAATTTCTCTTCACCAGCCTGTTCTTGAGTTGCTCTCCACCACTAACCACCACCAGGGAGACAATAACCATACAAACCTCCTTCCTTCAATGCTCTCGTCAAGCTGTAGAAAGGATGTATCTTTTTTCACCCTTGTACTTTTCGGTGGAGACCCACGCGTGTCAAATTGTGTGTGTGTGTGTGTGTGTGTGTGTGTGTGTGTGTGTGTGTGTGTGTGTGTGTGTGTGTACAGCGAATGTTGAAGCATGATGGACTCTTTATCAGTGACTTTATGAGCCATTGGAGCGTGTAAACACTCGTGCAGCACTTAATGGCAAAAAGCATCAGTGCTCTTTCAACGGCTGACGATATGATGCATGACCAATTTGCCTCCGAAAAAGAAAAAAAAAAAAAAAAAAAAAAAAAAAAAGAAAATATATATTCTTTTTTTTTTACAGATAATTGTGATAGAAGCTCATTCGTATGTGATGTGAGAATAGAACTTGGATTTATGAGTGAAATTTTGCCATTATCACTCATTCTTGTGTATGTTTAAGTTGGCAAGAAGGAAGATCATGGTTACCTAATATTTCATCTGTTTTTGTGTTATTTTGTTGCAATCTATTCACACACACACACACACACACACACACACACACACACACACACACACACACACACACACACACACACAGGTGATTTCAACGCCACCTATCTTTACCATCCCATCTGAGCGTGTGGGTTCTGTCATCTCTATAAGCCTGTTTCATCTCCTTCGCCTTCCTTTTTTTTTATATCTTTGACTCTCATAAGGTACCAAACAGGCTTTATTGCGCTTTTCTTTCCTCTCTCACCTAAAATACATCCCACGCACGTTTCCTTTCCTTTTAGACACCTTTTCACTACACCCATACTTTCCCTTTTTCCCTCTTAACAAAATAAACAAGAGCCCTTTCCTCCCTCAGTCCTAAAACACACGAGTTCGGTCACCAATCTTCGCTCTTCTATCAAGCAGCTTCCATGAATAACACTCACGCCAATGTAAAGTTATTGATGTTATATATTACGCACAGCCAATGAATCTCTTTTAACTCTTTTTTAGCTCTTTTTCTCCCTCTGTCTCTCTCTCGTTCTATTTCCGATAATGTCCACTGCTATTCTTTTCCCTCGTATCTTAACAGCTTCCATGAATTACACGTACGGGGAAAGCCACCTAACGTTATGTATACCATTATTTACGTACTGCCAATGAATCGCTCTCTCTCTCTCTCTCTCTCTCTTTCCTCCCACTCTCTTTTTCTCTCTCTCCATTCAATATTGTCGAGGGAAAAGAGTGAAGGTAACGTGACCATCGAGATTTGACGGGTACAATTCAGAGGTGGTCATATTTTACTGCGCTCTGAATCTAGTACAAGTTAAATTTAAGTGGCCTCGTGATGGTTGGTCTTTTTTTTTATGCTTATTTTCTTATGATGTATCAGAGCTTTCCTTGTGGTCGTGTGTGTGTGTGAAGTGATCCCTCTGGTGAAACATTGGCGTGTTGCGAGGGTGTCTGGGATGAGTGTAGGCAATATATGAGAAAGTACAGTGTTATGTATTTTAGGGATCTTTCGTAATTCGCTTAGTATATTCATGAGGTGCTGTGATAGTGGTGGTGTTGATGCTGTTGTTGTTACTGCTGTTCTTGGTAGTAGTTATGGTGATGATGGTGGTGGTGGTGGTGTAGTAGTAGTAGTAGTAGTAGTAGTAGTAGTAGTAGTAGTAGTAGTAGTAGTAGTAGTAGTAGTAGTAGTAAAATTAGCACTATCAACCACTACTACTACTACTACTACTACTACTACTACTACTACTACTACTACTACTACTTCTACTACTACTATCACTACTACCACCACCAACACCAATACTTCAGCAACCCACGTAAAAACAACACAAGAGAAGAGGAGGAGCTCGGGAAGTGTCAAGCTGCTACTACCTACATAAAACCCAAGAACCTTACATAAGACCACCGGAGGAAAACCCACGAGGAGGAAAAGGAGGAAAAACAAAGACCGTAATTCACAGGCTAACAGTTTGAAGAGACGGGGAGAGGAGGAGAGTAACACAGCCCACAAACACGAGGCTGGGAAAGAGTTGTGGCGACAGGGACGGGGCGGGGAGAGATAGGGACGAGTGGGGACGGTTTGGGGACAGGGTGGGGACGGGCAACAGCGGTTATATCATTAAGCTCCATTACCTAAACGAAATAAAGGAAGGACAAATTGGACAGCCGAAAGAGACACACTGGAGAGGCTGTAAAATAAACAATAGCGTGTATATTTAAGAAAAGATGAAGGACAGTAGTGGAAGGAACACCACAGGCTAATTACCTTGTGTGTGTATACGTGTGACTGTAGCCTTTCACAGCACCTATGCCCAGAGTTCCCGCATCTAACTTCCTCAGTAATCCAGTGTTTATCTCCTCTTGTCTACCTGTTCACTTGTTTACCAGTTCCAGCACTTTTCAATAGCCAAAAACAAGCACCATTGGACGTAAAAGACACGGCACACAGATCTAGTAGGTAACGTTTCAGTCGTATAACCAGGGGATGTAAACTTGAATTCTTGCCTCACACTCCGTCACACACCCATCTTTGCCAGCCAGCTTCAATTCTTGCTCCTATGCGCATTACGTCACTGTTACAAGGGAAGTTGCCATCTCACATTTGATTTTCTTCTCTTTCATCACATCAATCTTAACCTTTTCAATACTGAGACGCATTTTTACTTTGAGTTTTTGGGTGTGATTAGACGATTTTATTTACATTACGAAGGGTTTATGGAGGTCAGAACATTAATGGTCCAGAGACTTCACTATTTTAATCCCCACATAAGTTTCTGAAGCTGTGTAAAATCACCAAATACTAAATAGAATAAATATGAACATGCGTCCTGGTACTCAAGAGGTTAAGTTAGGCGTTAGTGGTGTTACTGTTGAGGTACACAATAGTTTAGTGTAGCGACTTGTTCTATTTGATATTGATGTGTCGTACCAATGTTTCACCTCCACCATAACTACTTCCCTCCCTGGCATACCATTACCCCTCTTGCTTCCTCCTCCTCACCTCTATTCCCTCATGCCCCCTTTCCCCCAGTGCCTCGCCACTCACCTATCCATCGCTATATACGTCTATGTATACTCCACCTCTGTTAACAAAACTAATTTCACTCTTAGCTCATGTAACAGTCCCTCCCACGTACTTTTATCTTTGACACATTAACCCCTTCAGTTCTATGACGTGTTTTCATATACATTCCTCTTACTATTTTGAGATTTTATACAGCTTCAGAAATTTGTGAGGACTAAAATAATGAAGACTGTGGCCATTACTCTTCTGACCTCCATAGACTCTTCCTAATGTCAATAAAATGGTCTAATCATACACGAATCTCACGGTAAAAATGTGTCCCAGTATTGAAGGGGTTAATAACAGTTTAGGAGTATAGTATGTATCCTTCACTATAGAACGATTATGAATAACACATTTACACACACACACACACACACACACACACACACACACACACACACACACACACACACACACACACACACACACACACATATGCACTTTATAATGGAGTAAAAGCTTCTAATTCAAGCTAGTGTTAGGCAGCTTGGACTCATCCCACAGACGTGACCCTGGTGTTGCTTACCAATTATAAACTAGACACACGATTATGGACAAGTTGAAATGCGCGTGGGATTAATTAAACACGGGCCAGTAATGCGGCGTAATGATGATACGAGGCTCAGGGTCGTCACGCTGCGCTAATACAGGCACCATTAGCCAGCCTGACAGGTATTTAGTCACACACACACACACACACACACACACACACACACACACACACACACACACACACACACACCTTCCTATCTTCCTTCCCTTCCCTTTCCTTTCCTTCCCTTCCCTTCCATCAAGTTACTGTAATTATCCTCATACTGTCCCTACACTTCTTTCCCTTCACACTTCACGACACACGAGGGAAGAATACAGCTTGTGTAATTAGATAAGTAAGTTGATTGACCCATAAAATTCCAATAAGGTTTAACGTATATAGGTTAGACAAATGAGTGAATTGTGAGAAAATACAAGAGGAAGCAGATCTTTATTTCTTTATTTCTCCTGTGTTGTCTCACCACCACAACACACCAAAGTTAATCCCTCTACTACTGGGACGCATTTTTTACTATAAGTTTTGGTTGTCATTAAATTATTTTATTTACATTAGGAACGGTCTGTGGAGGTCAGAAGATTAATTGCCAAAATCGTCACAATCTTAATCCTCTCATCATCTTTTCTTGTCACTGGCACATTTTATTAACACTCCTCTTGCACAACACCAATCTATTAATTCCTTCATTACTGGAACACATTTTTGTCTTGAGTCTGGATGGAATTAAACGATTTTATTGACATTAGGAAGGTCAGAATATTATGGAGATCAGAAGATTAACCCCTTCAGTACTATGACGTGTTTTCATATTCATTCTGGTTCCTATTAAGCGATTCTATACAGCTTTAGAAATTTACGTTGGGATTGAAATAGTGAAGACTCTGGTCATGAATCTTCCATATACTCTTCCTAATGTAAATAAAATCGTCTAGCCATACCCAAACTCGTAGTAAAAATATGTCCCAGTACTGAAGAGGTTAATAGCCAGTCTTCACTATTTCAATCCCCACCCATAAGTTTCTGAAGTTGTATAAAATCACCAAATAGTAAGCAGAAAAGATATGAAAACGTGTCATGGTATTGAAGAAGTTAATACTCGAAGACTGACTGATTGAATTTATCGTCAAAAGCATGATTTATAGAAGTACTTAAACGATAATGGGGAAAAATAAACACCCACGGAATAAAAACAGAAAATTAACAAGCAAGTCACTAGAAGCCAGCCACTCATGAGGGAACACAATTATTGCAACACCTTCACATTCTCACTTTAAACACTTCAGTGACTTCAAACACTTTATTAAATTTACCTTATATACGTGTATTTTTTTTTTAATGATAGCCAAGTGAGACAAATAGCCCTTTGCAAACAATAGAAGCTTAATGGGCAATGCAATTAAATAAGAAAATAACAATAAAAATGAAAAAAATAAAACATTTAACTTATATGAAGAAAAGAAAAATGTAATATGCATTTAAGTATATACACATTATAGGCACAATCATAGGTGTCTCTTTCTCTCTCTCTCTCTCTCTCTCTCTCTCTCTCTCTCTCTCTCTCTCCAAACGGTGTGGTAAGCCATTCCCCACATCCTGGCCACCGCTAAGTCCCTCTTCTCTCCCTCTTCCTCTACCTCTTCCTCTTCCTCTCCTCCTCCTGCCCTCTTCCTCTCTGCTCTCACTCTCTCCCTAACGAGCACACCAAAGCCAACGAGGTCATCCAGGCAGGGACGCTCACAGCCTCCTCAGAACTTCCCACAAGCACCCTTACAAACACACACACACACACACACACACACACACACACACACACACACACACACTTCCCTAATCTTCATCAACCGGCATCATAACTTGCCAGTGTGTGTGTGTGTGTGTGTGTGTGTGTGTGTGTGTGTGTGTGTGTGTGTGTGTTAAGGGTTCATCTTTACCAGAAACACAAACACACACACACACACACACACACACACACACACACACACACACACAAGGAAAACGTATACCCTTTCTCCCTTTTCACAAACAACTGCCTCTCGTTTTTGCAGTCGTTTTACATCCTCTCGTCCATTCCCTTCCCTTCCCTTCACAATTTTCCCTTCTTTTACCTTCCTATCTTCCTTCCCTTCCTTCCCTTCCGTTCCTTTCTTTTCTTTTCCTTCCCTTCCATCAAGTTTTTCTTTTCCAATCCCGTCCTTTACCTTTCCTTTTCCTGCTTTGTTCCATTTCCTTTCCTTTCTCTTGTTTCCTTTTCTTTGCCTTTCCTCTCTTTATCTTCCTTTCTATTAAATTCCCTTTCTTCTTCAACCCTTCCCATGTCTTATTTTTTTACTTCCTTTCCTGTCATATACTTTTTTCCTTTAATTTCTTTCTTCTTCTCACTTATATACAGTCCGACTTCCTACTCTTCCTTCCTTTCTACCAAGTAAGGGAACAAGGAACAATGAACACCAAAGAGTAACCGAGTGAAGGAATACAAGGCGATGTGTTGTGGACTTGAAATCGTCTCGTCTTGCATTGCTCAGGAAAGGAATCGTGTGGGAGTATTCATTAAGAACCTGTGTGTGTGTGTGTGTGTGTGTGTGTGTGTGTGTGTGTGTGTGTGTGTGTGTGTGTGTGTGTGTGTGTGTGTGTGTGTGTGTGTGTGTGTGTGTGTGTGTGTTTGTGGTACAATGTGTAGGTGCGTGTCAAGTCTGAACATTAAGCGAAATTAACCTTCATTTGTCATAGAGAGAAACATTTCAGCTTGACATTTCCAGAAAGTGTTTGGTGTAGGTTTGGTGTTGTTGTTGTTGTTGTTGTTGTTGTTGTTGTTGTTGTTGTTGTTGTTGTTGTTGTTGGTGGTGGTGGTGGTGGTGGTGGTGGTGGTGGTTTCTGGGTGTGACGTGAGTAAGTAATGAAGTGATGGTCATACTTGAGAGATGTATAGGTGTGTGTGTGTGTTTGTACGTATACTTGGCGTTGTGTAAGTCGATTAACCTGTCATAGTCACCTAACGTAACCTAACGTAACTCAACCTAACCCCAACCTAACCTAACCCAGTCTAACCTAACCCAACTCAACCTAACCTAACCTAACTCAATCTAATCTAACCCAACCCAACCCAACCTAACCCCATCTAATCTAACCTAACCTAACTTAACCTAACTCAACCCAACCCAACCCAACCTAACCCAGTCTAACCTAACCCAACCCAACCCAACCCAACCTACCAAAACAAAACTAAACCAAATGGAATCAAAATCTGAAGTCAATTAACTTTAGCCACACTGACCACTGCGTTTAAGCTTTCCCATAATTCTAAGCCTAAAATCGCATCTCACGGAGCAGAGAATTGTGGCACTTATTCAGAAGCTCCTACGGTTGAATATTCATTGCAGACTATAAGCTACACTTGTCAATCTGATCCCAGGGCCTTTGATCACTTGACAGTCTACTTACCAGTCCTGACAAGTGATAGATGGCCACCAGATCAGAGGACGCGCGGGGAGGCAGCGATATTCCACTAATTCTATTCCTGGCTCCGGTTTTCCATCTGGCCTTCACGTCACCGCTACATAATGAACTGCATTTTGAAACACTCCTGCGCCATACTTCCACTACTTCCTAGAGGCTATACTTGACGATACACTAATTTTTAAGGTATTTCTGCGGTTTTTTTTACCAGGTGAACAAGATTTCTATACTATTAGCAGGCGAAACACACTTGAGATTCATGTTAGTCATCTCTGTAGCATTTGGAAACAGTCGTGGTGAGAGAGATAAGCGTTTCAGAAATCCCTATAGTTGAAGTTACTCAGGTTTTGATTTTTTAAAGGTTTCAGTAACAGATGAGGCCGCCGTGGTACAGTGGAACCAAGCGTGCTTTGGGGTCCGAGGGGTCTCCATGCGCACGGGTTCGAATCCTGTCCACGGTCCGAGTGTAGGTTGGGCTTCCTCACTCGGGGCAACGGTTTTCTAGCGGTTGGGCTTTGAGATAGGAGGTACCACAAAAGTATTCCCTTTAGTCCAGAAATTCCCGTGGAAAGCCCACATGGTATAAAAAAAAGAAAGATATATGAGATTCCTGCATTATTAACAGAAAAAACCGTTTGAAAATGCAATAGTTGTGCCGAGAGATCATATAGTTTCAGAATAGTCTCTAGTTAAAGCTACAGGGCTTTTTAAGGGTGTTTTCACCTTTTTGTAACAGATGAGCATGATTCCTACATCAATAACGGGAGAAACACACTTGAGAACCGGTTAATCATCTCTGTCTTGAAAATAATCGTGGCGAGAGAGGAAAGCATTTTAGAAGCGCCTTTAGTTGAGGTTGCACAGGTTTTTATGAACATTTATATAATTCTAGTGACAGATTAACAATATTTCTGCATTATCAACATGAGGAACACTTGAGAACCAGGCGTATCATCTTTGTGTGCCTTGAAAATGGTCGTGACGAGGGAGCAAAGCATTTCCGAATACGCGCCAAGGACTGGTTCTTCCTATTACACATTTCACTATTGATCACCGCGGCCCTCGGGTAACCTTGACCTACAAACACCTTCGGGAAAATACATACTCGACACCTGCTCCTTACCTTACCTCTTTCCTTTCTTCCAGTCCACCGTGCCCTCACCTTTATCCAGCCCTCAGAAATCCACAGGTAAACTTTCACCCTCCACACCTTCCTACACGCCTGAGTAAGGATGTGGTCAGCCAAACATCTATACCTCCCTCTACAAGTCAAGACGGTTCCCTATTGTACCAGATATTCACGATTTGAAAGAGATGACCTGATCTGACCTAGCCTAACCTGCGCCTTTTACATTTTCTCTTCCTGTTTAACCTGCGCCTGCTTTTTTTTCTCTTTCTCCTCTTCTTCCTCCTTTGGTCTTCTTTTTCTCTCTCTCCTCCTGCTTGTCCACACACACACACACACACACACACACACACACACACACACACACACACACACACACACACACACACACACACACACACACACACCGCGTAGTGTAGTGGTTAGCACACTCTGCTCACAAATCCCGGACGCGACAGGCAAGTGGGAGAGCCTCTAAATGTGTAGCCTCTGTTCACCTAGCAGCAAGTAGGCACGGGACGTAACCCGAGGGGTTGTGAAATTGCTGTCCCGGTGTGTGGAGTGTGGTATGATCTCAGTCCTACCCGAAGATCGGTCTTTGAGCTCTGAGCTCCCTCAGTAATGGGAAAAGAAAGGTTTGCTGTGTGACCAGCAGGCGACCGTGAATACAACACACACACACACACACACACACACACACACACACACACACACACACACACACACACACACACACACACACTTGTCCTCGCCTTCCTTCCTATACTTTCCTCACTTCAGAAAACTTTCATTTATTTTTGTTTTTTCTATTTTTTATCATTCTTCTTTTTCTCCTTTCCTCTTTTCTTTCTACTCTAACTTCCTTCACTCAAAACTCCTTTATTCTTTTTTCCGTTTTTCCTTGATTTTTTTCCCTTCTGTATCTTCCAAACTTTAAAAGGAGCTATTACTCTCTCTCTCTCTCTCTCTCTCTCTCTCTCTCTCTCTCTCTCTCTCCAGGTCATACCCCTCTTCCTCTCCATTCTCCCTCACAAATAGACCTTCCTTCATCCCTTCTCTCTCTCTCTCTCTCTCTCTCTCTCTCTCTCTCTCTCTCTCTCTTCCTCCAGTTTCGTGCCTAAGTAATCGTGTGTGTGTGTGTGTGTGTGTGTGTGTGTGTGTGTGTGTGTGTGTGTGTGTGTGTGTGTGTGTGTGTGTGTGTGTGTGGGGCCGCCGTGGTACAGTGGAACCATGCGTGCTTTGGGGTCCGAGGGGTCTCCAAGCGCACGGGTTCGAATCCTGTCCACGGTCCGAGTGTAGGTTGGGCTTCCTAACTCGGGGCAACGGTTTCCTAGCGGGTGGGCTTTGAGATAGGAGGTACCCCAAAAAGTATCCCCTTTAGGCCATAAATTCCCGTGAAAAGCCCACATGGTATATATATATATATAAAAAAGGAAGTCTGCGAAACGTGTGAAACGAGATGGTAGTGAACGCCGCGCATTATCACTGACCAATACCAGTCACACACACACACACACACACACATACATACATACACATAATTACAAATCAACAACGTCATTGATCTGAACTGTTGTGTTTCCTGACCCCTACCCCTCTTTCTCCTCCTCCTCCTCCTCCTCCTCCTCCTCCCCTTCCTCTTGTTCTCAATGTTCTTCCTGTTTCTCTCTATTCCTGTTTCCATTTCCTCTACCTCTCCTCCTCCTCTTCCTTTTCCTTTAATATTCTCTCTGTGTTACTTCATCACCTTCTCTCGTTCTTCTCCTCCTCTTACATATCTTTCTTCTTCTCGTATTCCGTATTGCTTTTCATGTCTCTCTTCCCTTATCTTCACTACCTCTTCTTCTTCTTTCTTCTCCATCTACCTCTTCCTCCTCCTCCTCTTTCTACATCATCATCCTCATCCTTCTGTCCTCACTACTGCTACTACTCCTATCCTCACATCCACCTCTTCCTTCATCTCCTCCTCTTCCTCCTCTTCCTCCCCTCACACCACCACCAAGAACGAGGCGGAACATTTTCATTCTCTCATAGACATGGCAAACCAGGCTACCTCTGCCCCGGGGCCCGCAACAAACCCAACGCTTCGCCAGTTTATAGAGAACCATTTCCCGCACCGACCCGCTCCTTGCAGTGCCTGGGGTCCTGCACACCTGCCTCAAAGTTCCCGACAGGCAGGTGGTCCGTGTTAGGGAGAAGTTAGGGTTGATTCACAGGGACCTACACGGGGCATAAGCTGTTGTTCATTGTCCCTCCTCGTCCCTCCTCGTTCCGTCTCGTTCCGTCTTGTCTCTCTCTCTTGTTCTGTTCACGTGTATTTGCTTGTGTGATTCGTCCAGGTGAGAGAGACAGAGATAGGGAAGAGGTAAGGGAGTAGAAGGCAAGAAGGGAGAGTAGAGGAAATGCAAAATGGGGACTTGTGAAGTAAGGTAAGGCTGGGAAGAAAAGGAAAAGGGAAAGGGAAAAGAGAGAGAGAGAGAGAGAGAGAGAGAGAGAGAGAGAGAGAGAGAGAGAGAGAGAGAGAGAGAGAGAGAGAGAGAGAGAGAGAGAGAGAGAGAGAGAGAGAGAGAGAGAGAGAGAATCAAATTTTCCCGTATTCTCAAGGGGATGTATTCTTACTGGAAATATACTGCACATTTGTAAAGGAAAAAGGGACATGATAAAAACACATGTAAAGGAGGAAGAGGAAGAGGAAGAGGAAGAGGAGGAGAAGGAGGAGGAGGAGGAAGAGCAGGACCTTATTGCACATTCACTCTCCACCTTCTCTTCACCTTAACACTGAGACCAGAGTGTTTACCAATATTATCACACACCTGACCTCCCTCCCTCCCTCCCAAGCCGTCCATAACCTGATAAGGAGATCGACCCGTGTGAGGCGGTGAGCGAGCGAAGCAACGGCGTGGAACATTATATGAACATGAATAGATAATGTCCAGCGATAACCCAAGCCAACTCTCAGAGGGAAGGACGAGGAAGGTGGACAGGAGAGGAGAGGATATGGTGGTGGTGGTAGTGGTGGTGGTGGTGGTGGTGAAGATATGGAAAAGAATATACAGGAAAAAAAAATATGAAAAAATAGGAAGAAAAGGAGAATATGTAAATAACAGAAGATATGGTGATGATACTGAGAAGAGTAAGAGGATATGTGTGTGTGTGTGTGTGTGTGTGTGTGTGTGTGTGTGTGTGTGTGTGTGTGTGTGTGTGTGTGTGTGTGTGTTTTACCATCTGTTGAGCTCCTTCTAAAACATAAGATGATCCCAAAGTACGGCCAATCCGATCGCTTTTAAGTGGAATCAAATCGTTTATTGACAAATTAAAGAGGTTTTATAATATTCCAACCGTAGACGATCCCAAGGTACTGGCAATCCGATAGCCTTTAAGTGGAATCAAATCGTTTATAGACAAAATAAAGAGGTTTTAGAGTATTCCAACCGTTTTTAAGGAATGCAATATATTTTTTCAGAGGAATTCAAAATTATGTCCTTACGGAATTCAATAATTTATAAAGGAATTTCATACATTTTTTTTTTCGGATTAATCTGTAATATATTCAATGGTAAAAAGAAAAAAATGTTGGTGACTTGGCGGAAGTAATTTATAGAGAATGCAGGCGTTTGTTTGTCATCAATCTATTTATTAGTTATTTGTCGGCCGTTCATTTAAAAGGACGCCAGGGAAATTACGGAATGTGACTGAAATCATTGCCGTAAGGAGCTTAATTGTTGCTGCTGTTGTTGTTGTTGTTGGTAATGGTGGTGGTGGTATTGTTGTTATTGTTGTTGGTATTATTGTTGTTGTTATTGGTATTGTTGTTGTTGTTGTTGTTGTTGGTGGTGGTGGTGGTGGTGGTAGTATTGCTGTTGTTGTTGTTGTTGTTGCTATTATTATTGTTGTTATGGTTGTCATTATTATTCATCATTATTATCTTTCACATTGGGGAGATTGGTATTATTGTTATTACAAAACAACATCAACAACAACAACAACAGCAACAACAACAACAACAACAAGCAACAACAACAACAACAACAACAACAACAACAACAACAACAACAACAACAACTACTACTACTACTACTACTACTACTACTACTACTACTACTACTATACTATCACGCTGACTTTCGAATTCCGATATCTCTCTTCCTGTGTGTGTGTGTGTGTGTGTGTGTGTGTGTGTGTGTGTGTGTGTGTGTGTGTGTGTGTGTGTGTGTGTGTGTGTGTGTGTGTGTGTGTGTGTGTGTGTGTGTTCAGAAACAGCCGATTTGCCACATTTCTTTAGTTAATATGCAAAAGATCTATATACCAATCTGTCTGTCTGCCTGCCTGTCTGTTTATCATATCTATTTGTCTACCTGTCAATTTACACACTGCACCTGTCTACATACCTGCCCATCTGTCTGCCAGCCTGTTTATCTGTCTATTTACCCACCTGCCTGTCTATCCACCCCTATCTTTGCGTCAGTCTGCACCGGTGGATGAGCCTCAGGAAAGCGCTGATAGAGTCATCGGGTCACGGAGCAATAACAGTGATCATTAAAGCTCCCATCACTGACCCAATACCGGGCGTCGATCACCTCTTCATGACGCAGTTAAATCTATTTCATCACGTCGCAGGAACACGAGCGATACCAATTCAATAAACTTTCCCCGCTTTGAAGTTTGTGTGTCGATATGAGGAAGGAGAATGTATTTGTGTTGTGCCTGTAAGTTCCACGGTTGTATGAGTTTTATCTTTATGTTTTTTATTATTTAAGTAGTGGCCATAAAGGATATATTGTGCTGTTTTTTTTATTTTATTATTATTGCTTCAGTCAAGTGTCTAGTCATAATGTTTAAGTATTTACCATTAGCATGTCCTCCGTAAGTTTCCATAACAGTGAGTTTCATGCCATAAAATTCCATTAATTCAAGTTAAGAATTTTTTTTTTTAAGGATTCTGGCCAAAGGCAACAAAAAATTAAAAGAAAATGCCCACTTGATTGCCAGTTCCTAAAAAAACATACAAATACATAGAAAATCAAACACAAATTTTAACAACTCAATATCTTAACACAAAAAGCTTCAAATTAATTCCTCTTTTCACCTTCAAGATAATATTTATTGAGACTGCCTCACGCAAACTCTCCTTTCTAATCCCTTTATTTTCTTATTAACAAGCACAACCTGTATACTTTTAATAAAGGGTAGAGGCGTATCTTTCCCTCTCAAACCCCTTTCCATTCAGCCCCTGCCAGCTCTCTCTATTCCAAGTCACCCAAACAAGAGACAAACAACAGACATACAAAGATTTTTTTTTTCTTTTTATTCTTTTTAACTTTTGACCTTAACGTGTGTGGCATGCGTGGGTGAAATTGAAAACACACACACACACACACACACACACACACACACACACACACACACACACACACACACACACACACACACACACACACACACAAAAGTTGCTGTACCCAAATACATCTTCACTCCACCTGCACTTCACCGTCCTCCACTCATCATCTCCTCCTCCTCCTCCTCCTCCTCCTCCTCCTCCTCCTCCTCCTCCTCCTCCTCCTCCTCCTCCTCCTCTTCCATCTCATTCTTCTCCCTCCTCCAAGACAATCTTCCCAAAAACAACACAAAGAGAACGAGGCCACAACACAGCAACACTCATGTAACACAAACTTGAGGCTTCACAGGAATCCACGCGGCAAACCACCACCATCACCACCACTACCACCAACACCACCACCAGCACCACCGCCACCGCCACCGCCACCACCTTCTCTTTTTCCTCCTCCTCTTACCATCCAGATAACATTTTTTTTATTTTCCTAATCTCTCAAAGGCAACGTAATGTAAACAAATTGAAGTGTGTGTGTGTGTGTGTGTGTGTGTGTGTGTGTGTGTGTGTGTGTGTGTGTTTTAATACGAAACAAATAATGACGTATTGTATGAAATGATTTACAAAACTCTTTCTTTCTCTCCTGCAGTGGTGACGTCATCCGTGGAACCTCTGGGGCAGATTGAGGTTCCGCGCCACACCCCCCACCCCTCTACCACCACGCCACCCCCTGCCTCCACCCCTATCACATACAGAACCGGTCCCAGGGTGAGTCTCATACTAGAAGCACTGTAAACCTCCCGAACACGCAGACACATAGTAGTAGTAGTAGTAGTAGTAGTAGTAGTAGTAGTAGTAGTAGTAGTGAATGGTGAAAAAGAAGGAATGAAAAGGAAAATTCGTAGAGAGAAACGTGGACTGAGAAAAAAGAGGAAAAGGAGATGAAAAAGGAAAAGGAGGAAAAGGAGGGAGATCTGTAGAGAAAAAAGGACAAAAATGAAGAAGAAAGGGAAGGGAAAGGAGACAAAAATGAGAGCAAAAAAAAAAAAAAAAAAAAGGGCTCCAGTGAGTTTATCAAGCAAGAAAGATTAAAAAAAAAAAAAAATTGGAGAAGAAAAGAAGAAAAAAAAAAAAAACAGGAATAAGTACACATGAGAAAATGATGAAGAGGGAAAATGAGAAAAGGTAGAGAAAGGAAAGGAAAAAAGAATGGAGGAATAGGAAAATAGGAGGGAATAATAGAAAGAGGAAAAATGAAAGAGGAAGCTGAAGAAACAGAAGCGAGAAGAAATGAAGACAAAATTATACAGAAAACGGAAGGACAAGGAGGAGAGAAGGTGAAACGAAGGAAAAATGATACAGAAACGGAGATAAATGAGCAGAGGAAGATGAAGAGAAAGGAAACATAGGAATGAGAAGGAAAAAAAGAAAAAGAAACTTAGAGGAGGAAATGAAGATTCAGAGAGAAGAAAAAATATGGAGGAAGAAGACGAAAGAGAAATTCAGTGAGAGAGTAAAAACCAGCATAGTAGGAGGAAAATGTGTATACTTATGCAGATCTCTTCAGAAACGCCATTAAGAGGGAAAGGTCACGTTACATCTTTCATTTTCTTTCCTTCCTTCCTTTTTTTTCCTTTCTTTTCTTTTATGCACACAAAAAAAGGGAAGAGTCAGGAGCAAACACAAACTCAGGAATAAAAAGAGAGAGAGGCATACTAATTTGATAAAGAAGGGAATAGAGAAGGAATGGAGAAGAGAAAGGAAAGAATAATGAAGGGGAAGTTTAATTTGAAATGGAGAAGAGAAGGAAGGGAATAATGAAAAGGTAGTTTAATAGAGAAAGAAGGAAAAGAAAAATGAAGGAGTAGGTTAATTTGAAATGGAGAAGAGAAGGGAAACAATAATAAAGAGACAGTTTAATTTGAAATGGAGAAAAGAAGGGCAAGATTAATGAAGAAGTAAGTTAATGTCAAAGGTGCCTTCAAAATTTATGTGGTTCCGTGGGTAGAAAAAGAGAAAATAAGAGAAGTTGATCCCTTTTCCTGCTTTGTGAGTCTTTTGTTAACCTTAAAAAGACCGTGATATTTTTTTCGATTAACACACAAACGAAGAAAAAAAAAAAAAGTCACGTTACATCCTTAACTTTCCTTTCAATTCACGGCAAAGAAAGACTCAACGACAAATAAAAAAGGCCTCTCTTATTAGTATCCTTCATCACTTTCCATATCGGTCATTTATTTGTATCCCTTAGTCATAACTAGAGTCCTTAAATTAAACAATATCCTTCACCAGATTTCTTAACAGTTGTATCATTATCTGCGTCATTAAATCACAGCTGGAATCCTTTAGCAGTGTTAAAGCCCTAATTTAAACAGTATCCTTTAGTAATCGTATCCTACCTCCTAAGTATTCCTAAGCAGTGTTCTTCAATCCTTTATCAGAGTCCTAAGCAGTAGTGTTAGTGTCTATGTCCTTTAATTGTAGCTGGAGTCCTTATAACACACTAACCCTTTTGTAATCGTATCCTAACCCAGAATTCTTAGCAGTTGTATCATTATCTGTGTCCTTCAATCATCCTTTATCAGTTTCCTATCAGTAGTGTCATTTATGTGTCCTTTAATCGTAGCTAATATCCTTATAACACTAACCAGTATCCTTTGGTAATCACGTCCTTCATCAGTTTCCTTATCAGCAGTGTCATTTACGTGTCCTGTAACCCCTTCAGGACTAGGACACACTTTTAACTTGAGATATGTGCACGATTAGATCATTTTGTTGACGTTAGGAAGCGTCTATAGAGGTGAAGAAATGAATGGCCACAGTCTTCACTATTTTAATCCCTCACATGAGTTTCTGAAGCTATACAAAATCATCATATAGTAAGCAGAATGTATATGGAAACACGTCATGGTACTGAAAGGGTCCTTATGGGTGCCTGCGTGAGTCTGCCGTGTTCTAACCAGTGTCTCATGCCCTTCAGGTGGACGCGCGTCACTCTGGCAACGTGTCCTCGGTGCTGGGGCGGCAGGCGTCCCTCAGGTGTAGAGTGGTGGACCGCGGTAACCATACGGTGAGTGGTGTGTGGTGTGTGGTTGTGTGTTTGGTGGTGAGTACCCTGTTGTGACGTTTCAGTCATGTCTTTTGAATGTAATATTGGTGTTTCCTCTCTCTCTCTCTCTCTCTCTCTCTCATACAAGCATAACTTTTAAATTTTCTTGTTCTATTATCATTTCCCCCTCTTTTTTGAACGTAATATTCGTGTTTCTCTCTCTCTCTCTCTCTCTCTCTCTCTCTCTCTCTCTCTCTCTCTCATACAAACATTATTCTTACATCTAGTTCTATCAAAATTTTTCTCCCTTTTTGAACGTAGTATTCGTGTTTCTCTCTCTCTCTCTCTCTCTCTCTCTCTCTCTCTCTCTCTCTCTCTCTCTTTCATATACAAGCATTATTATTCTTACACCTTCTTGCTCTATTATCATTTTTTCCACTTTTTTCCTTACCCCCGTATTGGTTCCGCGGTTAGTAATGCGTTTAATGTTTCCCTGATTCTTCTCCATTTTGTTCACCTCGCTTGGTGTTTTTATTGTTATTTGTCTCCACTGTTCCCTTCCCCTTGCACACTCCTAGCAGCTTTCCATTATTGCTTCTCCAGGGCCGTTCATTCTTCGCTCTTGTGTCTTCCCGTCTCTCCATTACTTCTTCTCTTTCTCTCTCTCTCTCTCTCTCTCTCTCTCTCTCTCTCTCTCTCTCTCCAATATCCTCTAGTCTACATTATTGCTTTCCTTCACATATCCTCAAGCTGTTCATCTCTCTCTCTCTCTCTCTCTCTCTCTCTCTCTCTCTCTCTCTCTCTCTCTCTCTCTCTCTCTCTCTCTCTCTCTCTCTCTCTCTCTCTCTCTCTCTCTCTCTCTCTCTCTCTCTCTCTCTCTCTCTCTCTCTCTCCCGTTTCATCTTTAATTCATCACTTTAAAGTTTCTTATTCCTTATTTCTTTTATAATTCTATTTCTCTCTCTCTCTCTCTCTCTCTCTCTCTCTCTCTCTCTCTCTCTCTCTCTCTCTCTCTCTCTCTCTCTCTCTAACGTTTAATCTATCAGTCTAAAGTTTCTAATTCCTTACAGTATTTACTTTTTTTTCATTTTAACAATTCTAATTCTCTCTCTCTCTCTCTCTCTCTCTCTCTTACACACACACTTTCTTTTATCATCCCCATTCTCCTTCATTCCTCCGCCTCTACAATACTCCTTACTCTTGCCAATGTTTCCTTTCCACTCTTAGTTTCCTCTTCACTGCTTTTCTTTCCCTGGACCGTCTTCTTAAACACCTCTGGCTTTCATAAGAACTATTTTCCAACGTCATAGGTACCGTTAGACTCCTTCTCATTAGTGCTTTTTCCAATTAGTCTACGGTTCTCTACTTAACATGTCTCTAAAATCGTGAAAACTTCCTTGAAAACTTCGGTGATTTTTGTCCAGAGCCTGTTGAAAGAAGTGGAGATAAGGTGGTGAGATATTTGAGAATGCATTGCCGTTTCTCGTTGTCTTTTTTTTTCTTCCCCAAGGAATGCAACTGAGTAAACACCGTATTCTCTAACGTCTCTCCTCTTATCGCTTCGACTTTTAACAGGCTCAAGCGGGAGTAATTGGTGTTGTTGAGACTGTGTTCACGATTGCAGCGGTAGTTTAATAAGGATTCTGGGCCATCAATAGGAAAGATACCCTTGTGGAGCTGGTTAGTGATCTCAGTGTGGCCCTTTGGAAATAGTTCTTATGGGAGGAGAAAGATTTTAGAATGTGTTGTTTTTTAGAGTAGTGTTTCTGGCTAAGTTAACGAATAGAATAGCCTCAGTCATCCCTTAAAACATAGATTAACCTCTTCAGTACTGAGACGCATTTCTAGCTTGAGTTTTGGGTGCGATTAGACGATTTTATTGACATTAGGAAAGGTTTGTGGAGGTCAGAAGATTAACGGCCAAAGTCTTCACTATTTTATTCCCCACATGAGTTTCTGAAGCTGTATAAAATCACCAAATAGTAACCAGAATGAATATGGAAACGCGTCCCGGTACTGAGGAAGTTAAACGATAAATCAATAGGAAGGATAAAAGGATAAAGAGAAAGTAAAGAATAGAAAATATAACAGTAAAACCCTCAAGTAAAAGACACGAATCCCAAAAGAGAAGTGTCAAAAAACGAACAAGAAAGACGAGGAGTAGGTTGAAGTGCAGGACTAACTGACATTACTTCTCTTCTCCCTGCAGGTGTCATGGATCAGGCACCGAGACCTGCATCTCCTGACGGTGGAACAATACACCTACACTTCAGACCAGCGCTTCAAGGTGAGTCCCATTTCTGTTCGTCTTGCACTGACAAACTCTACACTATTTTCTGCTGTGCTGCTCAGAATATTAGGATGAAAGAAAAGGGAGAGTAAAAATGAGTACTAACAAGCTCGATACGCCGGGAACTGTTTCATCTTCTACTGCTTTATGTGTTTCCCGTTGCCTTTGGTTTTTCTCTCTCCTTATTTCCGTGTCCGAAGTGAATACGATAAACGATAGGTGGTAGGCATGGTATCGGGCAGACGTCCACGCGTAGGTTCGGATCCCACCACATACCACCTAGATACTTTGCCGTTTCTCGAGTGGTTTAAAATTACCTACATGTCACCAGGATACTCAGATTTTAAGGGGTTACACCGAAGATACGCTTGGGTGGTGATATGGGCCCTATTATGGGTACCACTATAGATAAAACTGCCTGCGCTACTAATGGGTGGAAGCTTAACAGCGCTTCCAATACTCTTCAAGTTACCTACATGCGCTATAGGCCAGGACATAAAAAAAAAAAAAAAAAAAATGAGGGCGCTTGGAATATAAATGAAAATACACATGATGAACTGTAGAAAAACAACAACAAAAATTCTCATGAAAACTCCACGAAAAACAAAATAAAACAGGCGAAAAACAAGTGAATGCACAGAAAATATCCCAAAGCAAGGAAAAATGGGATTAATTACACACGAAAAAAATAAAATCTTTGTAATTTCCTGTTTTTTTCTCCAATAAACTGATAAACTGCAAGGAAGACTACACACAGACAATCCAACGACATTCTCTGATTTCTAGTAGCGGCAGCAAACTTGTCTATTGCATTACTGTACTGTGGAGGAAGAGAGAAAGTCAGTGGAGTAATTTTGATGGACAGAGCAAAATAAAAAGATAAGAAGCAGTATCAGGTAAGCGAAAATACAAAAGGTCAAGCTTCCCAACCAACACCTGACCTGACCCCTGGCACTACATAACACTACACTACACTATACCCAAAGCTGAAATAACTTATGTCAGTCTAACCTACACTAAACCTCATGTCACCTCATGTCACCTCACCAAATCAAACCTAACCTCATTAGTCACTCACCATAAACTTCTCATGTCCTTATTAATACTACTGCAAACCTCAGCCAATTAAATCTCACCCAAATAAGCCTCATCAAAGTAAACCTCACCAAGTCAAGCCAAACCTCACCAAAACAAACCTCACCAAGTAAACAAGTCACCAAAATAAACCTCACCAAAACAAACCTCACCAAAGCAAACCTCACCCAAAACAAACCTCACGATACCATACCAAACCTAACCTAACCAAACCGAACCTCACCAAACCAAACCAAACATAACCTAATCAAAGCTCACCAAACCAAACCTCACCAAACCAAACCCCACCTCACCTAACCAAACCTCACCAGAACAGATCTCACGATACTAAACCAACCCTAACCTCACCAAACCCCACCAAACTAAATCTCACCAAACCCAAATGACCCAGTATAAAGTTCCCGCGTCTTTGAGTGTAGCTACGCACCGACCCCTAGGTAATGTGACCCGAAGGAGCGCCAAGTGACCTCCTGTGACTCGCTCAGCCACGGCCAACACCACTGCAACCCCAAAATGACCCTTAAGGTGTGAAAAAATACTGCCCACCTTTTCTTTCCTACCGCGAGAGAGAGAGAGGAGTATAAATCGTCGACTTAGAACAGGCAAATGATGACGAATACAGCAATAAAATCAAGCAAACGTTAAGAAAAAAAAAAGGATGAAGCAAGAAGGAAGACACAGATAAGCAATAAATATGGGAAGAGGCAAAGAAGTGACGAAGAAAATGAGGAATGATAGAGATGGAAAGAAATGGTGGCTGAATAAATTAATGGATGAAGGAAAAAAAAAAAAGCAAAATAAGAAAGGAATGGAAAAGGAAGGAGATTAATGGGTGAATATATGAATGGATTAAAGGACAAAAGAAGGATAAAGAATGAAAAAAATGAATGACTGATGAATTGAAAGCAGGTAATGAGAGAGAAAAAGAAAAGATAGATTGAAGAGTTAAATAAATGAAGAGATGAGGAAACAAATAAATAGATGGAGGAAAACAAGAATAAAAAAAAACAGAGGATAAGGAATTAGAAAACGAACGATTAAAAGAGTGAATGGATGAAAAATGAAATAAAGAGAAAATAAAAAGAGAATTGAACAGATGATGGAAAAAATGCAAAAAAATAAAGAAAAACTGAAAAACTGAATATTTAACGAATTATAGAAGAAACCAAAGAGAGAAAAACAGAAAGAATGATTAGATAACTGAATAAACGAAGGAAGAAAGGGAAAAGCAAGGAGAGAAATAGAGAAGTGAAGCCAAAATAAATAAATACCAAACGAAGGACCAATCAGGCGAAGAGAAAGAGGGAAAAGGGAGAAGAAAGGAATAAATGAAGGAGGAAAGAAGAGAAAAGGGGAAAAGATAGGAGAGCAATCCTCCTCCTGGGAATGTCAACACAGCTATCTCTCTCTCTCTCTCTCTCTCTCTCTCTCCCATACCTCGATGTCCCTGAGCATTATTGAGAGTAGATAGAAGGAGGAGGAGGAGGAGGAGGAGGAGGAGGAGGAGGAGGAGGAGGAGGAGGAGGAGGAGGAGGAATACATAGGAATACATAGGAAAGACGAGTGACAGGAGGCCTTGCGACCTATAACGAGGTCACTCGTTTACTAAACTACACGTACAGAAGCTACATACTTAGTAGGAGGTAAGGATAGAACAGGAGGAGGAGGAGGAGGAGGAGGAGGAGGAGGAGGAGGAGGAGGAGGAGGAGGAGGAGGAGGAAAATATCAAATAAAATACACAAGAGCACGAAAAAAATGTAAGAAGTGGAAAAATAGTGGGAAAAAAGGAGCAAAGAAAAAGAGGAAGACAACTATTACTACTACTACTACTACTACTACTACTACTACTACTACTACTACTACTACTACTACTTCTACTTCTACTACAACTACTTCTACTTCTACTACTACTACTACTACTACTACTACTACTACTACTAATTACTGACAAGAGAAAAAAAATCCTGCCATAAATAAAAAGCAAAAAAACATTCCTAAAATAACCACACAAATAAATAGATCAACAGAAACAAAAACAACGTGTGCTAAAGTGTGTGTCCCTTCCGTAACCTTCTACAAAGACACGAGGAGGAGCAAGACGCGAGGCCCAGCCATGGACAGGGGATTTATGTGTTGGAGCGTGCTTTGTGGAAGGAATAGATGAATGATAAACGCTGACAGAGCACTGCTGGGAAATATTCATTCAAGCAATCTTAAAGTGAATGGATCGATGTTACATTCATACCTGCAGAGTCTTGCCTGTCTCTCTCTCTCTCTCTCTCTGGCAAGGTGCGTGGAGGTATTTTAGTTTTTTTTTTTCTCTTTTTTTTTTTTTTTGCATCTTTCTCTGTTGTTGATTCTTCCTTCCGTGTTTGTTTTGGTGTTTTTCTTTCTCAATTCTACTCTTTTCTTTTGTGTTTTTCTTTTTATTACTTTATCTGATGAGGAAGTAATGATACCGGTTCCAGTGATTCAGCATTCTCTCTCTCTCTCTCTCTCTCTCTCTCTCTCTCTCTCTCTCTCTCTCTCTCTCCAGGATTCTCTTTTTCAGTGTCTATCTATTTTGACTTTCATCGTTACAGTATCTTTCCATTTCTTTCTCTCTTTCTTATCTCAGTGACCATTTTTCTTCTTGTCGACATATCTTGCTCTTTTCCTTTTCCTTTTACCTTCTTTATTACTCGTATATCCAAGCTTTATTTATTTATAACATTGAATCTTCGACGAGTTTACTTTGTCAGGGTTATTGAAGTTACGTTAAGAAAAATGCGGATCATGTGTCGAGGAGTTTTATGTCAGAGTTGGCAGCTTTTTGAAAGATTGAGTTGTGTCTCTCAGGATTTTTGTCTTCTGCAGTGAATATTTTTTTAAGATTCAACCGCTTCTCACAGTTTTATGGCTCTGTTCTGTACTGTCTGAAGTTGACAAATGTTGGCCTTGTACTTTTGAGACTCTTTATTTATCTATTAGTCCCTTCAGTACCATGCCGTGCTTTCATATTCATTCTGGTTACTATTTGGGGATTTTATACAGCTTCAGAAACTTATATCGGGGATTAGAACAGTAAGGACTCCGGCTATTAATCTTTTGACCTCCATAGACTCTTCTTAATGCAAATAAAATCGTCTAATTGCACCTAAAAATCATGGTAAATATGTGTCTTTGTACTGAAGGGGTTGAGTTGTTAGTGGCGAAGCATTTGGGAGACTTAAAGGAAGCTTAGATACATTTATAAAAGAGGTTGACACATGGAAGTAGATAGAAATGTTTAAAAAAAAGATAGTGTTCTTTCTTCCTTCTTATCTCAGTTGTTTTATTCTTTTGTAACTTCCTTTTTGTTTTGATGTCCTTATGTATCAGGGAACGCCGATAAAAGTTAACGATAAGATCTTTCCGCTCGCTCTCCGTGTGTAGTGGGTCCTTGTATGCTATATTTTTACATTCTAGGCTTTCAGTGGCTGCTCGTCGTCTCAGATGGAATGGGTGTGTATTCTTTCACCGTAAACCGATTTCTGCAAGTCAGTTTAAATAATCTTACTGAGACCTGACAGGATTTCCCTCGTAAAACATAAAAGAAACATTAAAACCTCAGTTCTCAAAATAAAACACGCGAATATATGAGCTCAAAAATTCGTGAACGGAATCTAAAATAAGAAGCAAAATGAAAGTACTAAAACCAAAATATTCTCCTTATCCCTTTCAGTACTGGGACGCATTTTTATCATGAGTTTGAATGTGATTAGACATTATTTAAATTAGGAAGCATCTATGGAGGTCAGAAGATTGATGGCCGGAACTGTAACTATTCTAATCAACACATAAATTTCTGAAGCTGTATAAAATCGCTGTATAGTAAGCAGAATGAATAGGAAAACGCGTCATTGCACTGAAAGGGATTAACAGTATAGAAAACATTAACCTGAATTCTCGAGACAACACACGAACATCACAACAAGAAAAAAACCTCATTAATAGACACAGAAAAACATTACAAAAAGCCGAAGTTTAGTGAAGTATGTTGGTTTGACGCTCGGCAAGTCACCAACTCGCCACTCCACCACTCCCAGGCCGGGCCATTCAGTAAAGCACGTTGTTGTGTACCAGTAAGCCAGTGTCTAATCCTCACACATACTCGTAAGTTGTCTCTTAGTCCAGGCGAGTCAGTGGAGGTTTCAGAATCCCTCCGCAGGGTGTCTTGTGGCGGGCTATCAAATATTACGTTCCTACGTGTTAGTTTAGTTGGTTTATCACGGCTTTAGTGGAGATTGTGGTAATGTTCTGTGACTTAATCCGGTTTCTGTAATGTTGTGTGTGTTGTTCTGTGGTTTATTTGAATTTTTTTTTTTTTTTTGTTTAGTAAATATTGTGGTAGAGTTTGTGGTTTGTGTTTTAATTTTTTGTAGGTCTTGCGATGAAAATTGTGTTGTTTTATGAAGGAGGAGGAGAAAAGACGCAAAGAAAAGTAAAGAAAAAAGAAAAATGAAGAATAATAAAAGAAGTAGTAAACAGAAGAAGAAAAAAAAGATAAAAAAAAGAGATCAAGAACAAGAACAAGAAGAACAAGAAAAAAAAGAAAAACAAGAAGAACAAGGACAAAACTAAGAAAAACGAAAACAATCAACAAAAATCAACACGAGCAAGATACAAAGCAAACAAACTAACTGAAAAACCCTCGAAAAGAAATTGGAACACCCAAACTCCCTCAGGACCAGGATAAGGAAGCTTACGTAACACCCAAAGGAACAAACCAACCCCCTCAAGACACACACACACACACACACACACACACACACACACACACACACACACACACCACTGACTAGACACGCTGCGGCAAAGGTTGAAGCGGGCAAATCTGTATGTCAAGGGTCAGGAGAGGGATATTTCACCCCTCAAACACGCCGCTTCCCAGATATCCAGCTAACACAATGCATTTCCACCTTCCTATGACTTCATTTAGCCACTTCAGTACTGGGAAACATTTTTACCTTGAGCTTTATGTACGATTAGACGATTTTATTCACATTAGGAAGGGTCTATGGAGGGCAGATGATTAATGGCAGGCGTCTTCACTATTCTAATTCCTGAGGTGAGATGAAACAAGACTCACCATCTCACCATTTCATCAGCAAAGAACACCAAACAGCCACGTCAATCATTCCTGGTGCACTGAAGAACACAAAAGAACACAAATGAAGAACATGATTTTGCAGATAGATTAAAGGGTTTATTTGTTTTCTAGTCTGAGAGGGAAAAAAGAGGAAAACAGGTAATTTTTAAATCAATACAAAAAAGATGAAAAAAAAAGAAAAAACAAAGTTATTAGTGGATTTTCAGAGAGAGAGAGAGAGAGAGAGAGAGAGAGAGAGAGAGAGAGAGAGAGAGAGAGAGATTTGCCTCCCCAAGTTGGTCCGGGGCTGTGAAATATAAGAAAACTTTATTAATGGCCAAAGTTTAAAAATCAGAGCAAAACCAAATCCTGCCATACGAATTTAGGAAGATTTCTGTAGAGAGAGAGAGAGAGAGAGAGAGAGAGAGAGAGAGAGAGAGAGAGAGAGAGAGAGAGAGAGAGAGAGAGAGAGAGAGAGAGAGAGAGAGAGAGACCTTCATTACACCACCCATAATCCATTATAAGCCTCGGGAGGGAGGGAGGGAGGAGGAGGAGGAGGAGGAGGAGGAGGAGGAGGAGGAGGAGGAGGAGGAGGAGGAGGAGGAGGAGGAGGAGGAGGAGGATACTATACCTGTCATCATCCTTTGAATAATTGTGATGATAGTGAAGGTGTGACGCGGTGTGGATATTCTAGAGGGAAGGGACACACTCTCTCTCTCTCTCTCTCTCTCTCTCTCTCTCTCTCTCTCTCTGTAATCCTCCTAACACGTATACCAAGATTAAATTTTTTGGTTATTTTAAACTTCCAAAATGATTAAAGTTTTCTTATTATTTCACGACTTAGAAGAAGCATTTAGAGGCAAATTTCCCCCCCCCTCTCTCTCTCTCTCTCTCTCTCTCTCTCTCTCTCTCTCTCTCTCTCTCTCTCTCTCTCTCTCTCTCTCGTAAAATTCATCTATCATGCATCTATTTCCTGTCTCTCTCCTTCCTGTCCATTCTCTCATTCGAAGTACATCTTAATTTCCATCATTTTTCCTCTCTTTTTCCTCTCTTCCTCCTCCTCCTCCTCCTCCTCCTCCTCCTCCTCCTCCTCTGCTTCCTCCGCCTCTTCCGCTTCAGACTGCTAATGAATTTCTCTTCAAGGTCCTCGTTTTCTTCACCTTAACTTGTATTTAATATATTGGGAAACTAAGCTATTTTTATCTTTTTCCTGGAATTTATATATATACGTAAAAATTTTGAGATTCTACGTTGAGTGTGTGTGTGTGTGTGTGTGTGTGTGTGTGTGTGTGTGTGTGTGTGTGTGTGTGTGTGTGTGTGTGTGTGTGTGTGTGTGTGTGTGTGTGTGTGTAATGGGAGAATGTGGTAATGACAGCAGCGTGGCTAGTCTGACTTGTGGAGGAGGAGGAGGAGGAGGAGGAGGAGGAGGAGGAGGAGGAGGAGGAGGAGGAGGAGGAGGAGGAGGAGGAGGAGGAGGAGAGGGAGAAGGCAATGGTACATAGTTGGAGATGAGCAAGAAAGAGGAAGAAGGAAGAGAGGAGGAAGGAAGGAAGGAAGGAAGGAAGGAAGGAAGGAAGGAAGGAATTAGAGAGAGAGAGAGAGAGAGAGAGAGAGAGAGAGAGAGAGAGAGAGAGAGAGGAGGTGATCCAGACCAGATCTGATTCTGGATAAAAAGGACCGACACTCTCTCTCTCTCTCTCTCTCTCTCTCTCTCTCTCAAAGGATATCTCCCCCTAACCTTTCACTGTGATTGAACTGTAGGAGCGTTCAATGGGCATGTAATGTAATTTTTAACAAGTTTCCCCTCCATTTTGTAGTTCACTCCGGTACACAAGAAGAAATGTCCCTCAGCTTCTTTTCTTTCTCCTTTTTCTTTACGTCTCTGATGAATGGAATATAAGGTTTGTTTGTAGTAGTAGTAGTAGTAGTAGTAGTAGTAGTAGTAGTAGTAGTAGTAGTAGTAGTAGTAGTAGTAGTAGTAGTAGTAGTAGTAACTAGTAGTAACACTCAAGAAGAAGCAAAACGTTAATTAAAAAGAAAAGTACATGAAAGGCTTAAGAACACTAACAACAACAACAACAACAACAACAACAATAACAAAGAACTTAAGAAAAAAAAAAAAAAAGAATACCATGAAGAAAAAGAACAAAAACAGAAAACGGAGACTGAATCCTGGAAGCATGAGTGAGGAAGGAATGGAGGCGGTGAAGAAAGGCGAGGCATCTGGCGGGCTGCGGCGAGAGGTTGCGCTGAGTGTTTTGAGGAACTAATGAACCAACACGCCTGAGACTTTGATGCCCTCCCATTACACAGCATGGCAAGTGTGCGAGGAACAACGGGGCCTCTTGGAAGTAATACTGGGCTGTGCTAGATCTGGAGGAAGAGGAATTTTCAATGCTTTATTTCGCCTTTCTGCTCTGGAAAGCGTAGATGCACTTACAGATTGATAGATATTAACAGTAAACTCAATATTATAAACTATGCTGCTGGAGGACGAAGATCTTCACTAATTTACTTCGCCTTTCTGTTCTCGAAAAGGTAGATATACTTATAAATGGATAGATAGTGACATTAAACTCAATATTATAAATTATGCTGTACAGTGTCCTTATTTTTCGTCTCTCACTTCAAAAGGCGGTTAAATGATACTGGTTTATATCATTTATACATACATTCATTCAGAGAAGAGATGATATGTTTGTAAGATGAGAAGGAGAGATTGGATTTCACATGGTGGACAAAGCTGGCAAACACTGATCATATATGCATCCATTGAAAACAAAAGTAATAGATAGAGTTTGTTATTTTGTTTTATGAATACTGTGTTTGATCGTGGAAGAAATTATTGAAAGATTGTTTGAATTGACTGAGTGACTGACTGACTGACTGACTGACTGACTGACTGACTGAATGACTGACTGACTGACTACCTGACTGATTGACTAACTGACTAACTAACTGAGCGACTGATTGACTAACTGACTAACTGACTGACTGACTGACTGACATACTGAATAACTAACTGACTAACTGACTTACTGACTGAATGACTGATCGATTGGCTGATTGATAAAAACACACCAGAAAGAAATCGAAACGCAACCAATTCAAAAGCGCTCAGACTCACAAAAGAAAGAGCCGCAGTTTACACACAACTGGCTGAATATTTGCCTTCACTCTGATATCGCGAGCCACGCCACGCCAAACACTCACCGCACCGCGAATACAGCTGCAGCGATAGCGAGTGTACCAACAAACACTGCCTTGCTCCTGTGTCCTGTGCCCCCTGTGTGTGTGTGTGTGGGGGATACATCCAGTGAGGCTAAACACGGGAACCAACATCGCTTCCTCTCATGCATCGTGGAACACACTACAGCCCGTATTAAAAGATGGTTTGCTCTCTCACCTCGATAATTTTCCAAGGCTACAGACAACTAGCAGGGGTTTTAAGACAGTTTTTCCTTTAGATAAACCAGAACTTTTGCCAATACATCACCAAAACCATAAAAGAAAACCTCTTAAAAAATATGAGTATCTTCAACTAGAGCCTTTGGAAATAGTCGTTGTGAGAGAGGTTTCAGAATACAGACGTAAATACTACTGCCAATAATACCAACATTATTGATATATTTTTTTAATGTATAGGGAAAAACTGGCTAAGGAAAAAAAGATGATAAAAAAGGCCCAATCATACGCCAATACCCATGAAGATCCGAATAGAGTTAGTTAAAGGACTGTCCACAAGTGACGATGCATATGACATACTATGAAATATCCTAACCTAGACAAAGTAGGAATATATACTGATGGCTAACTCGTTATCATTAAGGGAACTGGCAATCAAGTGGGCCTTATCTTTTATTTTTTTATCCCCTTGGCCAGCTTTCCTATTGCATAAAAAAAAGAAAAAAAAAATACAAACAATTTTCTTAAGTGTTGTATATATTAACAAAAACAAGGGTTGTAATAAAAGGATTAATACTGAAGAGATGGATGGGGAGGGTCCTTGTACTGTGCTTTCATCAGTGCTAAGTCTCCTCTATTATTACTTAGAAGAGTGTGATCAAAGAGTGTGGAGTGAATTGAAGATACGTTACTGCTGGTTGTTCTTCGTAATCCCTTTTCTCTAATCTCCAGTAATACCTTGTGTGTGTGTGTGTGTGTGTGTGTGTGTGTGTGTGTGTGTGTGTGTGTGTGTGTGTGTGTGTGTGTGTGTGTGTGTGTGTGTGTGTGTGTGTGTGTGTGGCAGTGTGGAAGGGGTGTATGAATGGGAAGAGACTGAAATAGAGAAGGAGTGAAAGTAGGTAGACGAAAAAAAAAGCAAGAGGAGAAAAAATTAAAAAAAAGTAAATTACGAGTATCAAATAGATAAAAAAAAAGAAACGATCTAAATAAATAAAAAAAACAATCTAAATAAAAATAAAGAAACGATCTAAATAAAAAAAAACGACTTTAAACGAATGCAAATGTCAAGAACTGGTCATGATAGAAACAAAAAAGAAACAAGAAGAAAAACAGAAGGAAGAAGGAAGTTGGACATGAGAAACAAAATAAACCTTTACCAAATAAATAAACTGAAAGATAAAAGAAAAAGGGACACATGAACACTCCAGAGAAATCAAACACTCAGTCACTCCAATCGGCTTAGAGAGAGAGAGAGAGAGAGAGAGAGAGAGAGAGAGAGAGAGAGAGAGAGAGAGAGAGAGAGAGAGAACGACAATTACGAGGCAGCATATGGATGAAACAAAAACAAAGGAATTAGGCAAAGAAAACATTAAATCGAGGCAAAAAGATGAAAAAAAAAAAATGAAGGGCATAAACTAAAAAAAAAAACTAATAAATAAATAAATAAGAACTGTAAGAGAAAAACGAAGAAAAACGAAACAAAGAAAACGTAAGACCAAACCACAATAGAAAAAAAACGGAGAAGATAAAACGTAGACTACAATAAAAGGAAGAAAAAGCAGAAAAAAAAAAAAAAAAAAAAAAAACATGGATATTGGGACACAGTGTAAGAGTGCAGGCAAAGAAAACGGAAGGTCGCGGCATAGAAAGAGTGGATCGAGGCTTGCGTTTCCTGACGGCGCGGTAGGAGATGCCAATAAATCTTAATGGAGATCACATCCCCTACACCAGACAGTCCCCACACGGAGGAATTTGGGGATTTACTTTGCCTTGCTATATTGCTGGCTGTGTGTCTCTTCTCCTCCTCCATTCTCTCGTTTTCTTTCTGTTATTGTGTTGCATAGCTGTGTCTGTCTGTCTGTGTGTCTGTGTGTGTTATATTATTCTGTGTGTGTGTTTTGTGTTTGTTGTATTCTTTTGTATTGTGTGGCTGTGTCTGTCTGTTTGTCTGTGTGTTATATTCTTTTAATGTGTGGCTGTCTGTGTGTCTGTCTGTCTGTTATAATCTGTTGTGTTGTGTGTCTGTGTGTCTGTCTGTGTGTTTGTTGTATTCTGTTGTGTTATGTGTGTGTGTGTTTGTCTGTTTCGTTGTATTCTGTTGTGTTGTGTGGCTGTGTATGTGTGTCTGTGTGTCTGTTATAATTTGTTGTGTTGTGTAGCTGTGTCTGTGTGTCTGTGTGTCTGTTTCTTATATTCTGTTGTGTTTGTCTGTCTGTCTGTCTGTCTGTGTGTGTGTTTTATTTCGTTTTGTTGTGTCTGTGTGTCTGTGTGTCTGTTTGCTTGTTATATTCTTTCTTCTTTCTTATCAAGGTTTTATTTATTTTTCATGTTCTCTCTCGTACAAATCAGTTATCTTTATCTTATCTTTGTTCATTCTTTCTTTTCTTTTAAGCTAGTCTATAAGTAATAAGTTTTTTTCATCCTTTTTTCTATACCAAGTTTTTTTTCTTATTCCTATTTATTTATTTATTTTTTTCGTTCTCTATAGCTTTGTATTTCATTTCAATTCTTTCCGTATTTTTTTTCTCTTTAAACTATATCAAATTTCTTTTCGTGTCACTCAGTATTTAATATCTATGCTATGTCTTTTCTTTTTTTATCTCTATTTATTCTTTCTTTCTCTCACTGTCCCCAGATGAGTAAAGAAAAAAGAATAAGGGAAAATAAAACGATGAATGTGAGAGATGGACGAGAAATGGAGATAAAAAAAAAAAATAAGCGACTACATTAAACCTTTCAGTACAGGGACGCATTTCTACCTTGAGTTTTGGGCATGATTAGACGCTTTCATTGACATCAGGAAGGGTCTATGGAGGTCAGAAGTTTAATGGCCAGTCTTCACTATTTTAATCCCCACATATGTTTCTGAAGCTAAAATCACCAAATAGTAAGCAGAATATATGTAGAAAAGTGTCCTGGTACTGAAGGGGTTGATGTCTAAAATCACTAAATAGTAATGCAGAATAAATGTGAAAACGTGTCCTGGTTCTGAAAGGGGTTGGTACTATGATATATTATTTTCAGTCTTTTTAATGTTATTTCGCTGTGTGTTTAATAATTTGCATTTAAAATTTCCCTCATTCTATTGACAGCTACTATATATATATTTTTTTTTATTACCAGCTTCGCCATATGCCACCCATTTTTTTCTTTTTTTCCTAAACATGAAGACTTTTGTGATAAATATACGAACAAATATTTCCAAACACCAAACATTAATATTTTGGTGACACGGCGACATATTTGTAGTATTTTTCCACCAAACTTTTAATATTTACTGAACACATAATTGCCAGCACATGGATAATCGCGTTGTAATTAGTTTGGTAATGATATAATTAATACTGATAGCAACACCAGCACCACCAGTACCAGCAGCAGCAGCAGCACCACCACCACCACCACCGCCACTACCACCACCACCACCATGGCAAGCATCA
The DNA here is from genome assembly GCF_017591435.1 of Portunus trituberculatus. NCBI lineage: Eukaryota > Metazoa > Arthropoda > Malacostraca > Decapoda > Portunidae > Portunus > Portunus trituberculatus. Next base: position 16,373,969 of record NC_059293.1, read on the forward strand.
CAAAGCAAACATATTAACACAGGGTTCTTATCGTTAGTTTTATCATCACTCACTGCGCCACATTCACCAGCCATCATTAGTTGTGAAAATAGATAAAAAATGAAAATAACACACTAACAGATGGATGAATTAGTAGTAAAAATAGATAAAAATGAAAATAGCATACAAATAAATGGAATAATTATAAGAGTAAGGAAATGAATATAGTGAATGTAGGTGAAGTAAATGTAGCATGAAAAATACTCGTATATATATAAAAGAACAACCAGAAAAAAAATAGTCTTGTGCTTCCTATAATAATTGGTTCAGTTGACACCAATACTGACACATTCATAAAGCATAAAATAATAATAATAATAATAATAATAATAATAATAATAATAATAATAAAAATAAATTAATAAAAGAAAAATAAATAAATAAAATGAAATAAATCAAATGAAATAAATGCATAGTTCTTAAAATAATTTCTTCTGTTGACACATAGATAACACCACCACCACCACCACCACCACCACTAACTATAACAAAACAACAAAAATAACAAAAAAAAAAAAAAAAAAAAAAAAGTGCTAAATGGAAAGTTCTCAAAATAATTTCTTCTGTTGACACATATAGAAAACACCACCACCACCACCATCACCACCACCACCACCACTGACTATAACAAAACAACAAAATAAAAAAAAAAAAAAAAAAAAAAAAAAAAGTGGTAAATGGATAGTTCTCAAAATAATTTCTTCTGTTGACACATATAGATAACACCACCACCACCACCACCACCACCACCACTACCACTACCACTAACTATAACAAAACAACAAAAAATAAAGAAAATGAAAATGTACAGGTCTTACCGTCACGCCCTTCGCTGTATTGGATGCACATATTCTGACACTGCGTTTTTTTTTTCACACCTGTAAAAAATAAAACATAATTACAAACTTTATTTCAAATCCATCACTAATTTTCGTCACATGCATACAGATGATAAAAAAAATACAGATAGATACAGAGTTAGTTAGTAATTTATTTGTAATTAAGTGGACTGCATATATTTTCTTTTTCCTTTTTTTTCTATTTATTGTCATAGTTTTTTTTCTCTCAGGTGAAATTATTGTGAATGTGTGTGTGTGTGTGTGTGTGTGTGTGTGTGTGTGTGTGTGTGTGTGTGTGTGTGTGTGTGTGTGCAATCAGCTCAATAATGATCATGACGGGAGCAATACCGGATGACTAATTGTTCTGAATTAATTGTCTTTCTGAAACAAATCCGGCAGGAACGCACGTACTGCGCACACACACACACACACACACACACACACACACACACACACACACACACACACACACACACAATCTATTCAAGTATCAAACAAAATAATCATACTAACACATCTACACAATTTAATTAACAAAGTCATACTAACTAACATGTACAGTATTATTTCTCTGTTTTTTTATTTTTTTATTTATACCAAGTGGGCTTTTCACGGGAATTTATGGGCTAAAGGGGATACTTTTTTGGGTACCTCCTATTTCAAAGCCGACCCACTAGGAAACCGTTGCCCCGAGTGAGGAAGCCCAACCTACACTCGGACCGTGGACAGGATTCGAACTCGTGCACTTGGAGACCCCTCGGACCCCAAAGCACGCATGGTTCCACTGTACCACCTTTATGAATGATCAAGAACACTCCTACATTGTTTCGTCTTTATTTTTTTTTTTTACCCTTTTTCTCTGCGATTTTTTAAGGCACATATTGAAGAAAAAGTCTAATCCTATTTTCCTTACGACTATCCGTTGTTTTCACAGGAATTTTTTTTTCCTAATGGTAATAAAAAAAAATCCCTGTTAAATTACGACTAAAAATAACAAAAGGAGCACTGAACACCATAACAGCTTCCATATATAGGAGTTAACCCTTTCAATACTGGGGCATATTTTACCTTGAGATTTGTGTACGATGAAATCATTTTATTGACACTGGAATAGTCTATGGAGCTCAGAAGATTAATAGCCAGTCTTACTAATTTAATCCCTCACATGAGTTTCTGAACCTGTATAAAACCCCAGATAGTAAGTAGAATGAATAGAGAAACGCGTCCTGTAAACAACCCGTAAAAAAACACACCAATACTCACATTTACACCAGAGTCACACCCACACCCGTACTGACATTCACACCAGAGCCACACCCACACCCGTACTGACATTCACACCAGAGCCACACCCACACCCGTACTGACACTCACACCAGAGCCACACCCACACCCGTACTGACATTCACACCAGAGCCACACCCACACCCGTACTGACATTCACACCAGAGCCACACCCACACCACGCCGAGCCACGTCCACATGCACACCTACGGAAACACAAACTCTCAATCATGTAACTTTGTCTATAATGGTTGAAATGTTGACTTAGGTGACCTCGCTCTCACGGCCTGACTGAGTTGACGCTAATTGAATACATCTACTTGATTTGATGCCACTCAGCGCCGCACGAGTGGGTGGCGAGGGGTGCTGTGACACATAGAAGGAAGGTCGGTGTTCAGAGGTGCACAGTGACACCATTACGACAGGTGGGGCAAGCGCGAAATGGTGTTTTAATCTCCAAGTAAGTGATTGAGCAAGCGGTATCTACAAGACGAATTTGATCTACATATTGGAAGTCTGTTTTTACGTTTTCTTTTCTTCTATTTCTTTTATTTTATTGACGGGTGCAAGGGAAGGCAAGAATTATTAAGCTTTGTTTTTATATGCTTCTCTAAATGACTACTCTCCTTCGTTCTTAAGAAGTTATTATACATGAAAATCTATTGTCTTTTTTTTATTTTATTTCTTTATCTATTTATTATCTTTAGGGGTGAACGTTGTAAATGAACGTCTTTTTTCTCCATTTTTGTGGTTTTAACTGCTCTCCTCCTTCCATAAAAGGATGTTATAGTTACGTGGAAATTAATAATACAAAATGCGGGTTAAAATCTTACAATGGGTATATAAAAAGCGTACCAGCTGACCAGAAAGTTGTGAGCGAGTTATTTTAGCAATATTCTGAATTAACACTATATCCAGTCTTATGATAAAGTAACAATACAATTCTTCGTCTTAATCATATTGTCTTCCACCAATAAAATGTTTTCTTACAAATTCTCTTATATTTTTCACCTTCCTTATCGCACGATGTTGATAAGAGAATCTACGCAGCCAGTTTTGATATAAGTCTTCCTAATCATGCCTAGCGCCTTCCACAGCAGTTTCCTTCGTGTCTGCAATTCCTCTGTTCCCTCCTTCCTTATCACATTTATCTTAATACAATTCTTCGCTGTAATCGTGCCTGGCGTCTTCCATAACATAGCTTCCCTTCCTGTTATTATTCTTCTTTCTTCCCTTCTCTGTTATCACCTTCATTTCTTCAATCCTTCATCTCCTCTTCTCTTTCATAAGTACTAATTCCTTCTCTTCCTCCTTTCGTAAATTTCCTCAATCTTGCTAACTTTCTCCTTTTCTTCCCCTCCCTGTCAGTAATCCTCTGTATCACAATCTTTTACCTCTCCCTTCCCTCCTTCCTGGCAATCTTCTAATTTCCCTCACATAAACCTCACTTCCCTCCCTTGCTCGCACAAACACACTTTTCACTCCTTCCCTCCCTCCCTCCCTCCCTGCCTCTCTCTCTCCTTCGCCAAACCTTCCTGGCCATTCCATACACTAACAGACACTTGGCAACACAATTTCCAACATACTTTTATAATTTCTGTCCTCGCAAAACTATCCCTTCTACCTAGCACGCACTTCTTATTCCTTCCCTCCCTCGCCAAACCATCACTCTTCTCATACACACTCACACAAACACTTCACTCACACTTTTCATCGTCGTCCCTTCCCGTACACACAGACAGTCTCTCGTTAAAGCGTCCACAACCTCACACGCACTTGACGGGTAAAATACACACCTTTTCTCTCACTTGCAAACCCATTCCTCCCCTAACATACATACACATGCACATCACACGCACTTTTCATCCTCTCCCTTCCTCGCTTTGCCCTGTATACTTTCCCAGCACACTAACACGTGCTGTAGATACGAATATGTTTTCACTCCTTTGCTTCCATCGAGAAAACATTTAAATTTCTAATGTAGTAAATGACACATGGGATTTAACATTACCATACATTCCCTTCCTAACATGCATACATAAAAACTGCCTTCTAACTTAGCCTAACTTAAACTTAACCTGACACAATTATTTAGGTATGTTGCTCATTCTTTCCTCTCATCACACACCAATGATCATTTCCCACATACTAAAACAAGCAATTTACACACTTTTTATACTTTTTCTCTCACATACAAGCACATTCATTTCCAACACGGTAACACACGATTATTTTTTCATCCTTCCTGTTTTTACCACAGATAGTCACTCATTTGTAAACCATAAAGCACAACCAGCTTATTCAGGACATTCTTCAGTTCCTCACACAGACAAACATTCTTTTCTATGTTATTTGAATAAACAAAAAAAGACGCATACTTTTTCAGAACATTTTTCCTTTTGCATTTTTTCCCTTTCTCCCACAGCATTCTGCCTATCTCTTAAACTACCTCTCTCTCTCTCTCTCTCTCTCTCTCTCTCTCTCTCTCTCTCTCTCTCTCTCTCTCTCTCTCCATTTTCCCTTCAGTTCCTCATACAGACAAACACTCCTTTCTGTAAGTAACTTAAAAAAAAAAAAAAAACACACACGCACTATTTATAACATTTTCCTTTCCATGCCTTCCTTTTATCCCTCACCATTCTGCCTATCACCTTAACCTTTCTC
>NC_059293.1:16383794-16391294 GCF_017591435.1 Portunus trituberculatus
AAAAAAATTAATAAGGCTTTGTTTTAATATACGAGCTGGATTTTCTCTTCATAACCCGAGTGTGTGTGTGTGTGTGTGTGTGTGTGTGTGTGTGTGTGTGTGTGTGTGTGTGTGTGTGTGTGTGTGTGTGTGTGTGTGTGTGTGTGTGTGTGTGTGTGTGTGTGTGTTTCTCTTGTTAATCTATTCGTTTTAATAGTGAGCATAAATCTATGAACTGGTGTTGATGTTTTAATATATTGGAAGTAATTTTATTCTTATTCATATACGTCATAACATTGCCTAACCCAAGGGAGGGCAAACTTTTTAGTGCTTGGAACACATTTAAATATCGCAATCTTATAGGGCCGCATACTGTATTAACCTAAAATTATAAACATTTAAAATACAAAAAAAAAAAAAAAAAAGGCTTAGAAAAAAAAAAAAAAAAAAAAACTCTCCCACGCATATACACACCTGTGGGAAGAAAATTAAATGCTCTTAATATTATTTGGCGCTGTCTATTAACTTTTCTCTGTCAAATTAACTAACATTTGTCAGACCACATGAATTCCTTAGGCCGGCCGTAGTTAGCCCACAAGTGACTTGACGTAACTTATTAAGAACCCACAGTAACACAATGCTACATTAAACCAGCAGTCTCTAAATGCCTAACCTAACCTAACCTATTAAGAACCAACAGTAACACAATGCTACACTAGACCAAGAATCTCCATATGCCTAACCTAACCTATTAAGAACCCACAGTAACACAATGCTACACAAAACCAACAATCTCTAAATGCCTAACCTAACCTAACCTAACCTATTAAGACCAATAATCTCCATATGCCTAACCTAACTTAACGTAACTAATGAGTCATGAACAGTTGGAAGACATCCCTGCATGGGGACTGGCAACTTAGTGGGGACTTTTTTTTTCGTATTATGTTGCCCTTGGCCAGCTTTCTTCTCTTACATAAAAAAAATAATCCATTGCTATATTAATCCAATGATTCCTAAGTCTTCTTCCTCCTCTTTGTGTCCTGCAGAGCCCCGCACGGAGATCCTTGGCGGCGGTGACCTGCACATCAACACAGGCTCCACCATCAACCTCACCTGCCTCGTCCTGTACCACGCCCGCTCCCCCGACGCACTCATCTGGCTCCACGAAGGCAAGGTAAGCGCTCCCTCCCCTCTCTCTCTCTCTCTCTCTGCCAATTTTTTTTTTTTTTGCTTTTTCTGCTTTCTTTTAATTTTTCTGTGCTTTGTTTCTAATTTTCTTTGTTTAACTGCTATTTTTTTCCTATTTTCCTTATATTTTTGATAGCTTCTCTTCCTCTTTATCTGCTGAAGTAAGTACAGACACTTGCCCTCTCTCCCTCTCTCTCTCTCTCTCTCTCTCTGCCATTTTTTCCGCTTTTTCTGCTTTCTTTTAATTTTTCTTTGTCTAACTCCTTATTTTTCCTTATTTTCCTTGTATTATTCACATTTCCTTTCCTCCTTATCTGTTAAGCTTCGTACACATATTTGGTCTCTCTGTCTGTCTGTCTGTCTGTCTGTCTCTCTCTCTCTCTCTCTCTCTCTCTCTCTCTCTCTCTCTCTCTCTCTCTCTCTCTCTCTCTCTCAATACCATCATCACCACCCTCATCTTTTCACAACTTTGCTCATCTTTCCCTCACTAACGCACAGCCTCCTTAAATCACCACTCATAACCACTCGAGACCCTTCCTTTCCCTTCCCTTCCCTTCTCTTTTCCCTTCGTCTTCCTCTTGCCCCTTCCTGCAGCACTTCCCAGCACTTACCTCCGCCCTTCACTCGTCCCTCAATCCAGTGCAACAAGACTCATTTCTCATTCCCCGCGCGCGCCCAACACAAACTTGAACGCTGAGGATTCCGCCAGTGACTTGAAGCATCCGTTTTCTTCCTCGCCAACTCCCGCCGGCGAGTCTCAAGGGGGCACTAAATTCAGGCAGGATGCAATGGCCTCCAGCGGACCCAACACGCTTCACTGTCTCTTTTACGCCCCCCGGTGCCCACTGCTGCTCTAAAGGGACTGCCTGTACTCTCTCTCTCTCTCTCCCTCTCCCTGTTAGGTCTTTATTAATTGTATTCCTTGTTTTAGAGTCAGTCAGATTATTTCTTTTGCAGTCCTGTACTCTCTCTCTCTCTCTCTCTCTCTCTCTCTCTCTAAGTCTTTATTAATTGTATTCCTTGTTCCAGAGTTCGTGAGGTTATTTCTATTATGCTTTTCACTTGTTTCTGGTTATCTCTTGTTTTATTCTCCTCTCCATTGGTTATCTTAGTCCTTTTCTTCCTTATTTTAGTTTGGATTCCTTATTAAGACTTCATTTTCTTGATCTTATTCATCCTTGGTGTTTTCTTTTATTCTCTATGGTCTAAGATAATAAGGTTAATTTTTACATGTTCATTTTCTATTTTGTTTTTATTTTAAGGTTTGTAAATTCATCTCCTCTATCTTACAGTGTTTTTCTGGTCTTCTACTCCCTCTTAATGTGTTCCTTTTTTGCTTCTCTATTCATTATCTTCCCTTTATTTCGCAAGGTTAATATATTACATGCTTACCTCATTTCTGTATCTTATTCTAAGCATGGTGACTATCTATTGCCTCTCTTATCAAGGTTTTAATTTTCTTCCTTATGTTGTAGGTTCGTAAGGTGAATTTTTACATGCTTACTTCTCTCCCTTCACTGAAACTGGTAATTTTCTCTTGTTTAACTTACAAAGGTTAATATCAACACTTTTTATTCTATTCTGTATTTTATTTTCCCTTTTTCTTGTTTCCTCTTCGTTTCACCCATTAAAACTTTCTCACACTTTCTATTTTTTATCTTTGTTTTATTGGCCTCCTTCTCTCCCTCTCTTCCTCTCTTCTCTTCCTTCTCCTGCTCCACATTTCCATATCATTCTCTAACCTATTCTTTATTTCAGCTTTTTACATCATTCCTTCATTCCTTCTTGCTTTCTTTCAATTCCAAAGATTCCTAAATTCAATTCTCTTTCTCTCCCTCCTCCTCATTCCTTCAATTTCTTCCTATCTTTCTTCTCTCACCCTTCCTGCATTTTCCTTCGTTTTTTCTTCCACCTTCCCCCCTTTATTCTTTCGTGTTTTGTCTCTTTTCTTTTCTTCAGTCTTTTAATTTCTTTATTTTCTTCGACTTTCCTATTTCTTCATTCCCATATACCTTTATTTCTGTTTGCATTTCCTTCATTCATTCTTTCATTTCCCCTATTTCTGCCATTTTAATTTCTCCTTTTCTTCATTTCTCCTTCCTTCTTTTCCATCTTCAGCTTTTACGTTCCTTTATTCTTCCATTCATTCCTTTCCTCATTCATATCTTTCGTATCTTCCTCCTTTCAGCTCTTTATTCAATTTCTCTTACTGTCATCCTTCCCTCAGGCTAAACAGAAACACACACACACACACACACACACACACACACACACACACACACACACACACACACACACACACACACACACACACAAACACAGGCAGCAGTTCAGATCGTCAGCATTTACCTTGAGAAAGAGAAAGAATTGGCTCGAGGCCACGTAGTTCGGGATATTAATTCCAAATATTTACAGGAAAGGTTTGCGACAGGATATTGCGAAGCTTCATCAAGGGAAGGAGAGAAAATATTGCTCTCGCCAAGTTGCCTGCTCTCTCTCTCTCTCTCTCTCTCTCTCTCTCTCTCTCTTGCATCAAATATAAGAATAATAAATAAATCATCAATTTTTTTTTCTCTAGCAAATCAAGGAAAAATTGACGCGTAAGAAGGTCCTTGTTCCGGAAAGCTTAAATACAGACTAAACTACAAGCAAAGCCGTGGGTGACTTGATTCTCTCTCTCTCTCTCTCTCTCTCTCTCTCTCTCTCTCTCTCTCCATTGCTCTCTTTGTAACTAATTAACTCACGCTCATCTTCTTCCTCTTCCATGTTCTTCTTCCTCCCTTCCAGCCCCTCCCCTCTCTCTCTCTCTCTCTGGTCTCCCTTTCTTCTTGCCTTCCTTTCTCCCTTCCACTCTCACCTTTAATTTCCTTTTCCGTGCCTGTCTCCTCTCCTTTCTTTTTCCTTCTTACCTTTCTCTTTAATTTTTCCTTGATTTCACCTTTCTCGCCCTTGCTCTCTCTCTCTCTCTCTCTCTCTCTCTCTCTGAATGTCACACTTCGGCTTTCATCTCTCGTATTGCAACATCACATAACATTCCATCCATCCATCAATTAATGAAGTAGTTAGGCAATCACTCAGTCAATCAGTCAACTATTTAATTAACCAGTCATGCAGTCAGTCAAATGTCCAATCTTTACGTCTATGAATTAATAAATCAATAAATCACACGCTCACTCAGTCACTTAATCAGTAAGTCAGTCTCTCACGCTTTCCTTTCAGTCTTATTCTTCTTCCCCTCCTTTCCTTTCTTCAGTTCTCTGCTTTCGTTGGTAAAAATACAAAAGAAAAAACGTAAAAAAATCACAAAAAACGATTAATTCTCTTGTTTTTTTTTCTCATACGGTTGCTTGGCATGTAATTTTCTCTTACTCTTCCCTTTCATCGTCTTCTGCAGGAGATCCACTATGACTCAGCGCGGGGCGGAGTGAGTGTGGTGACGGAGGCAGGCGAGGTGACCCGTTCCGCACTCCTCATTCAGCGAGCCACTCCGGACGACTCAGGCAACTACACCTGCCAACCCAGAGGCGCCGACCCAGCCACAGCAAGAGTACACGTCATACACGGTGAGTGGCGGCGATGTGGACGTTGGTGGTTTGAGTGGAAGACCCTCTATTTTATGTTACCTTTATTATGTCCACCTTACTAATGCAAGAATTAACTAGTGTTCATAATCTCTCTGGTGGTGATGTGGACGTTGGTTGAGGATTCGTCTCTATTTTTGGTATCTTTATTCTGTCCATCTTCCTAATGTAAGAGCTAACTAGTGTCTATAATCTCTCATCTCTATTCTGTCCACCTCATAAATGCAAGAATACACTTTATACTACTGGTGGTGATGTGGACATTGGTTGAGTATGCATAAGACTCTCTGCCTTGGTAACCTTATTCTGCTCATCTCCCTAATGCAAGAGTTAATTAACTAGCGTCTATAATCTCTCATCCCTATTTTGTCCACCTCATAACTGCAAGAGTACGCTTTATACCACTACTGATGGCGATGTGGATTTTGGTTGAGTATATGTAAGAGTCCCTACTTTTTAACACCCTTATTCTGTCCATCTCACTAATGCAAGAGTTAACTAGCGACTATAATCTCTCATCCCTATTTTGCCCACCTTATAACTGCAAGAGTATGCTTTATACTAATAGTGGCCACGTGGATGTTGGTTAAGTATGCACGAGACTCTACTTTCTGGTACTTTATTCTGCTCACCTCCTTAACGTATGAGCTAACTAGGAGCCATAATCTCTCACCCCTATTCTCTCCATCTTATAACTGCAGGAGTGGCGGAGACTGATAAAAGATTAAGAGAAGAGATCACATATACTCTTATAAATTAACCAAAGCCAAAACTATACGAAATATTACGCCACTCCAAAATATTACATCACTACAAGATATCACATTACAACTAGAGGCGATTATGTAATAAAAAAAAATGAAAATATGTAAAAAAAAAAAAAAAAACGCCGTCTGGGAAAAGTTTCGAGATATCAGGAAGGGAGAAGCCGCTACTCAGCATATTATTGTTTTTTGTTATTAAAGTTAGGTCTGTAGAAGTAAGGAGTGAAAGGGAGAAGCCAATAGGAACATGGAGAAAAGAATAGGGAGAGAAAGCCGTGAAAGATAACGGGAAGGATTAAGAATAGGTACTGATGGGTTGAAAGATACTAGATGGAATGGTGATGTGGAATGAAGGGAAGGATTGGGAAGCAAGGAAAGGGTGAAAAAATGAAGTTTACGTAAAGAGAAAGCTGTGAAGAAGTGTAGGGATAAAGAAGAATGAGGAGTGATGAAGCAAAATGGAGACGAAGAGGAGAAGAATAAGAAACACCCATGAAGATTTGGGAATAAAGGAATTTAATACAGGGGTGTGTGTGAAGGGAAGGTGATCAGGGCGAGCATCGAAGAGGTGAAAGGTCGAAGAGAGAACAATGAGGGAACGAGGGGTAGACTTCAAAGATTATACACACTCGTGGTTATGTTGCGGGGGGAAGGAAGGAGGAGGAAAAGTGTCGAGGGAAGGGGAGGAGGATGAGAGGGGAGAGAAGGGATAGAGGGGAAGGGTTAAAAGGCTAAAGGGTAAAGGATAAGAGGTCAGAAACGCGGAACATTCAATGGTTTTATGGATTATTGGTTATCTACTAAAGAACAAGGAAATGGGAGAACAAGAAGACAAGAGGACAAGAGGACAAGAGAGAAGCAAGTCTACTGAGGCTCAAGAGGGAACTTAGAAAACTTTTTTATAATCTTATTGGTTATTTGCAGCTGGAAGAACAGAGAGGAAATTGGAGGAGGGAGAGAGGAGAGAGAGAGAGAGAGAGAGAGAGAGAGAGAGAGAGAGAGAGAGAGAGAGAGAGAGAGAGAGAGAGAGAGAGAGAGAGAGAGAGAGAGCAAGGGAGAGAGAGAGAGAGAAAGAGGAAGAACCAACGATTAAAGACGTGATGAGGAGTATGAGGGAACTTGAGAGACATTATTGGTCATCCCACGAGAGGAGGAAACAATCGCGTGCCGGGGACAAAACAGAACTATGGCGCGATAAAAGAAGAAAAAGTTGCGCTACGGAGCCGCACACACACACACACACACACACACACACACACACACACTGAGGTATTCCACTTGTATTCTTTGGTAAAATGTGACGTGGATGTGAGTCTCGGTATAGTTCGTGATCCTCGTGAAGAAAATACCAAGGAACAGAATATAAAAAGCTAAGATTTGTGTGTTAACTCCTTGGCTGCTATTTGGCACACCTTTCACGAATTCTTTATCACTGTGAGGTATTTCTACTCTTTCTACAGCTACACTGAATCTATAAACTCGGTGGAAATTGCAAAATATAATCTCTCCTGTTCCCCTTTTTCCTATACATGCTCAAAAAGGTTCCACACATTACTTCTGCGCTGTTAATTGTTACGTATCGCAGTGAAAGATTTAAAGTGTTATTTAGAGTTTGATATGATGTTTTTTTTCACTATCATTCCTACAACTCAAGTCATTTCAAAGGAGGCTTACCTACACACCTGAAAAAAAATACTAGAATTTAATTAACTTTTTAAAAACCTTCTATATATATAAAAAAAAAAACTTCGAAACCCAAATAGCGAAGATTTTCCTAGTTTTCCTTCCCTTCGCGACCTTAGAACATAATGGAAAACAAGTAAAAATATAGAAAATCAAAGAAAAATATAAAAAAGAAAGGGAAAACGAAAGTAAAACGAAAAGAAAACTCCAGATCCCTATTTAAGCAAAGTACGCAAAAAGAAAAGGAAAACGAAAGAAAAACGAAAAGAAAACTCCAGATCCGCATTAAAGGAAAGTACACA
>NC_059293.1:16398794-16403794 GCF_017591435.1 Portunus trituberculatus
TCTCTCATAGTTAGTAATTTGATTTTTCTTCTCCGACCTCATGCTTCTTTATTTACTCTCTTTCTTTTCCTCCTCCTCCTCCAACTCCTCCTCCTCCTCCTCCTCCTCCTCCTCCTCCTCCTCTAATTCTCAGTAGATTTGTTTCCTGCATTTTCCTTCTTAACGTCTTCTTCCATTTCTTTTTTCTCCGTATTTCCTGTCCTCCTTGATCTTCGCTGTTCTTTTCTGCTTCCTTTGCTACACAACTTTCTCTTCCCTTATTCTTTTTCTTTTCTTTCTCCTCTTCCTAATTATTTTCTCGTTCGTGTTTCTTCTCCTTCTTCCTTCTCGTCTCTCTTTTACTTCTGTCTCTCTTTGTCCTCCTCCTTTTCCATCTCATTTTTTCATCTTCTTTTCCTCCTCCTCCTTCATCTCGTTTTTATTCTTCCTCATCGAATCACAGGTATTAAAACACCTGTATTCTAATTCTCTCTCTCTCTCTCTCTCTCTCTCTCTCTCTCTCTCTCTCTCTCTCTCACTAACGCCTAATCCTTATCATCATCATTCCTCAACTTGAATCTCATGACCTCCTCCTCCTCCTCCTCTTTCTCCTCCTCCTCCTCTTCCTCTTCCTTCTCCTCCTCCTTCTCCTCCTCCTCTACATACTTCCTCTTCCTCTTCACGGGTTTGTGCTTCCACCATCTCCTCCTCCTCTTCCTCTTCCTCTTCCTACTGTTCATGGTCTTCAACTTTCACCTCCTCCTCTTCCTCTTCCATATCCTTCACCTTTTTTTTCCTCCTCCTACTCCTGTCTTTGTAGTTCCTTTATTCTATCCTATTCCTCTTCCTCCTACTCCTCCTAATACTACTAATACTACAATTATTTTTTTATTAGTGCTCTCTCTCTCTCTCTCTCTCTCTCTCTCTCTCTCTCTCTCTCTCTTAAACATTCTCAATTTTCCTTATTTTAAAGCACCGATCGACAATTTCTAAACTGAATCAGTAAAAAAATAAAAGAAGTTATCAATATTGCACATTTCCTAGTATTTAATTCCTTTATATATTTTTTATTGATGCATATATTCATTTAATGACTCTAGAAAAAAAAGAAAGAAAGAAAGGAAGAAAGGGGGAGTCGAACTAACCTCCTCCTCCTAGTAACTAACCAAGAAGCATTTTGGATTACCACCTGAAAGAAAAATAAATAAATAAATAGCTGAAATAAATAAATGGGTAAAATATATAAATAACAAAATAAACTGAGAGAAAATGAAAAAAAAAATAACATGAATCCATATATTTTTCACGTATTTTCTCGTCTTTCTTCTTACTGCCATCTGGTGCCGAGTTGGGGAAGGTGGGACAGGGAGGGGAGGACTGCACAAGGGGAGGGAGGGGTGGGGAGTAGGTGGGGAGAGGAGGAGAGAGGGGGGCCAGTGATTCAGTAGGGGAAGACATGATGGGTGGGGGGAAAGGATGTGAGGGTTATGAGTTCCGGAAGGAGGAGGAGGAGGAGGAGGAGGAGGAGGAGGAGGAGGAGGAGGAGGAGGAGGATGTAAGTGTGGAGGAGGGAAGATGAAGGAGGTTATGAAAGTATGAAGTAAGTGTAGGGGAAGAAACTTATAGAGAGAGAGAGAGAGAGAGAGAGAGAGAGAGAGAGAGAGAGAGAGAGAGAGAGAGAGAGAGATACTTTACGTTCAGTGCATGTGGTGTAGGCAAGTTTGTTGGCTGCTCTCCTCCTCCTCCTCCTCCTCCTCCTCCTCCTCCTCCTCCTCCTTCTCTAGTGCTGTTAGGAGTGGCTGCTGCTGCTGTTACCGTCTGCTATTACTGCTGCTGCTGCTATTAATGCTGTCACCACCAGGCATCTCTCTCTCTCTCTCTCTCTCTCTCTCTCTCTCTCTCTCTCTCTCTCAACTTAAACTCATCTTCGAAACTTTTTATTTTTATTTATTTTTCCTCCATCTTCTGTCTTTACTTATCTGTATTTTCTCTTCTCTTCTCTCCTTCACTCATTTTCTTTCCTTCATCTCCTCCTCCGGTTCCGATATTTATCAAGATTTTTACTTCCTATTCCCTTTCATTTCTTCTTACCTTCTCTATTTTTCTCTACTGATTCTTCCATTATTATCTTTTTCTATTTTTTTTGTTCCCTTCTCCTTTTCTTTTCTTTTCCTATTTCCCTGTTTTCATTTTCAGTTATTTAATTTTCTCCCCATTTCTCTTTTATCTTTTCACTTTCCTCTTTCTCTTATCCTCTTCTTTTCCTCTCATCCACCTTCTTCTTCTTCTCTCTCTCTCTCTCTCTCTCTCTCTCTCTCTCTCTTCCTTCAGGGCCACTCACTAAGCACAATTACTCAAAGACTCCTCCAAGGCCACTCATAAGGCATTACTCTCATTATAGTCCTTATTTTGTGTACCTTTCTCTTCCTCTCCGTTATTCCTCTTTCTATATTTATTTTTTTTCATCTTTCTTATTTTCTGTTTTATCCTTTTTATTTTTCTTAGGTAGATTAATTTTTTTTTGTTTTCCTATCCCCATATTCACTTTTAATTCTCTATTACTGGTTTTTTCTTTATTTTTCCTTTCTCTCCGTTATTCCTGCTGTCCTTACCCATTAAAACCTTGACTTCATATCCACTAGCCTATTCTTTTACCTCTTAACCACTACCTGACATCCATTAACCCATTATTTCACCCTCACCCCGAAAAAAACAACTTTAAAACCCACTTTCATAAACCATTTCTATCTATGTATCCTCCTTGTTACCCATTCACTCCCACTTCCAACCTTTACCGTTCCTGCCAACCCGTTCTCTCTCAACCCAACCCTCTACCCAATCCTGGCACTCACCTGAGAGCTGCCTGCCACTTGACAAGGCTCTCGAAAGGTGTGATATCATGTCAGGTGTGAAGACCCAGCAGAGAGGAAAGCGCACTGATGTTGAGAGAGAAGCAAGAGGAGGAGGAAAAGGAGGAGGAGGAGGAGGACGAGGGATAAGTGAGGAGGAAGATATGACAGTGAAAATTTTGGAGAGAAAGGACAAGCGAGAGAAGGAGGAAGGTCCTCCGCATCCTTCTTTTGCAAGTCTGAGAAAATAATATTAACATTATATACCACCACCTCCTCCTCCTCCTCCTCCTCCTCCTCCTCCTCCTCCTCCTCCTCCTCCTCCTCCTCCTCCTCCTCCTCCTCCACTTCTCCTCCTCCTCCTCCTCCTCCACTCCTCCTCCTCCTCCACTCCTCCACCTCCTCCTCCTCCTCCTCCTCCTCCACTCCTCCTCCTCCTCCTCCTCCTCCTCCTCCACTCCTCCTCCTCCTCCTCCTATACAGGTGTTTTATTGTATTGGGTGTTGGAGTGATTGCTACTGCTGCTATTACTACTAGACTACTACTGCTGTTCCTAGTTCTGGGACTACTACTACTATTACTATTACTACTACTACTACTATTACACTACTATTGCTACTATTACTGCTACTACAAATGATTCAGAAGAAATATGAATAACGTTCTCTCTCTCTCTCTCTCTCTCTCTCTCTCATACACACATACACACACACACACACACACACACACACACACACACACTTTTCTTTCCTCCTTCCACACACGGTTTTGGTTTAAATAAAGCGAGAGAGCGGAAAGAAAGAATGTAAGGTAGGGGGAGAGATAAGAGTGAAGGAACGGAGAAACAATGCATGGAGGAAAAGGAGAGAAAGAAAAGAGGGCAACACAAAGGAGGAAATCTGTAGAAAAAAAGAAAGGTGAAAAAGTATAGGAGAGAGAGAGAGAGAGAGAGAGAGAGAGAGAGAGAGAGAGAGAGAGAGAGAGAGAGAGAGAGAGAGAGAGAGAGAGAGAGAGAGAGAGAGAGAGAGATTTTTTACTTCTTAGCTGCGAAAATATTGAGGAGAATGTGGTGGAAATTAAGTCTATAAATTGTGGGATTAAGGGAAAAAATGATCCGGCAGTGGAAGGATTAATATTCCTGATGAAATACCTGACCAGTTTTGAGATGACCGGAGCACAAAAAAAAAAAAAAAAAGTTACAAATTGCATTGGTAGGTTTTAATGTCGCACTTTACCTTCATTTTTGCACGCGTGAACATCGTCGCTTGCAAATGAACCCTGACTTAATGAGCCCCCCGGAAATACTGATGTAGTTTTAAACACCAACAATAATACGTGTTACCTTTTTTTCAAAGCTACACACACACACACACACACACACACACTCTTTCTTTCTTTCTCTCTCTATCTCTCTCTCTCTCTGCTTTGGGGTCCGAGGGGTCTCCAAGCACATGGGTTCGAATCCTCTCCACGGTCCGAGTGTAGGTTGGGCTTCCTCACTCGGGGCAACGGTTTCCTAGCGGGTGGGCTTTGAGATAGGAGGTGACTCAAAAAGTATCCGCTTTAGCCCATAAATTACCATGAAAAGCCCACATTGTATAAATAAAAAAAAAAAAAAAACTCATTACAACTTCCCGCGTTAATTTCACTAATATCTAAAAAAAAAAGAAAAGTATCTAGTATTATACCAGAATTTGACTTCTTCACATGGGAACGCTTTCATAATCGAGAATACTATTACTAGATACTTATTTCTTCATTTGTATTTAAGTAACTGTCTATATTCTAATCTGATGTATGCCTTATGTACAACGCAACACTTCTAATATCAGTGTTACTATTTTCACCTCGAATTACTTATTCAAAACATTATTCAAAACGGGATCATTTCTTTCTAATTTGGTGATTGGCTTGTTCATGGCGGGACGCTTATTTATTTATTTTAACTAAGAGAATAGCTGTTTAAGATTTTCTAGTCACTATTCAATACAAGTCATGTTCTTAACGTCATCACTGATTCATTCACACAGTATCAGTTCCAATACCTGCGTAGCTTCGTTACTGCAAACACATTATTCTCGCCGTCGATACAGAATATATAATTGTACCATTCTTTACAAAAATATATACAGGAAATATATATACACGTAATTCGAATGCTTCAAAACCTTT
>NC_059293.1:16408794-16411294 GCF_017591435.1 Portunus trituberculatus
AAATGAGGGGGAAAATGGGCCTCGCAGCATCCCTAGTGATAGATCTTACGGGTCAGCAAGTCCTCCCGCCTCCCAGTCTCCTCTAGCGGGGAACTTCATGAAAGAAAACGAAGCCGCTAAAATTCATGGTTCCTGCTCCTAGTGCCGCGCCGCCTTCTCTTCCGCGCTCCTTTCCTTTACTCCAGTCCCATCCCACCGCTGCCACCAGTGTTAAATTTCCCTTTATTTTCCGTTCTGTCACGTTCCATCACTGCCACCAATATGCTTTTTTTTTCTCGTTTTCTTTCTCTCCTCCATGAATATTTCTGTTGTCTCTGGTAGCAGCTACGGTTTATTTTTCTCTACTAAATCCTAATTTTGCCACCAATTTTATAGTTCTATTTATATTTCCGGTTTTGTTACATTTTATCACTGTCACTGAAGCAATTTTTCTCCTGTATTTTTCTCCTATAGTCTTTTAATCTAACTCCATACAATTCCTTTCAGTAGAAGACTAATGCTGTGTTTCTGAAGTACTTTGTTGTAACATTCCATCACTGTCACCAACGTGCTCTTTTCCCATTTCTTTCTGTGTCCCAAGAGTCATCAAAGCTAACCAAATTTTTTTTATCTAATTCTCTTTAGAATCCGAGATGTTTTCTTTTTTTTTTTTTTTTTTGTTTTACTTTCATTCAGTCATATTTCATCACCGTCACTAATGCATTTTCCTCTCGTTTCAATTTCCCTGGTGTCATTAATGCTAACTGAGTGTCCCCTTTAATGTATCACATTACTATCATCAGTGTAGGCATTTCCTTTACTCTTGGTCCTCTTGTCTCATCACATCATCTATCACCACTGTAACATTTATTTTTCCCTCTCTTCTTTAAATGTTTTTACTATTATACAACTCCAGATCTAAGAATTTCCTCCCAAAAATTAGTATTCTCTCTTCCCATTCCTTTCCATCTTCTTGGTTTCCTACATCCTAGAAATAAGATTCAAACCTTTTTTCACGCACCACGACAATGACGGGCGTTAGTTTTCACTCTCATTCCTCGTGCCGACCAATTCCAGCGCTGCCACCAATGTTAATGACGCCCCGAAGCATTCACACAACGCAGAGAAGGCCCCTCGTTCCACCGCAGCACAGTAAATAATGAGTTAATCAACGCGACATGGGCACTAGGAGGATGATTTAACACTTCATGTGCCGTGTGCAGTGCTGGTGATAACTCCTGCTCATAGCTGCCCACCGCTGCACCAACACGGGAGAGGAGAGTGGGGTAGCAAAATAAAGGGATGAAAATAATGGAATCTGGTGTAATCGCCCCACTGCAAAACTCGCGCCTGTACAAACCCGCCATCAAAACACAATGCTTGGAAATAACAATGGGTGAATTATTCTTATTTATCGCTTCAATTTACATCATAGTGATTGGAATTAAGGTCTTCATGCTGCACTCACAAGGGGAGGAGAGAAAGAGGATATGAAGGAAAAAAATAATAATGCTTGAAAATATTAGTGATTAAAAAAGATATTAATTCAACGCTCCAGTTTACATCACAGTAACTGAAAGCATCATCTTTGTAGTATTCCAAGTAATGCACGGACAAACGAAGCTATGGACAGGAGCAGAAAAAAAAAATGTTTAAAAATAGTAGGAATTAAAGCGACTCATTCTTCACACTCCACTTTTATAGAGACTGGGTTTATATATTTTTAGCACTCAATATTGTGAAGGAACAAGTGGAAAGAGGAAGAATGGGAGGGAAAATGAAGCTAGAAATAGTAATGGGTGAAAAAACATTATTTAACGCTCCAATTTACATCACGACGACATAAATTAAGGGTTTAGAACAGCATGTAGTGGCTGTAACATGAAAAACAGCACTGTTGGAGAGAGAGAGCAAGGAGGACAAAAGTTGAAAATAGCAATTAGAAAAGTACTCATGTTTAACGCGACAATTTACCACGCAGCAACATAAATGAAGAGTGTAGGACAACGTGCAACTGCTATAACATAACTGAATACTTCCACTATGGGAGAAATAGAGAGAGAATCGTGTTATAATAGGAAAAAAAATAAAACACGAACACTTGAAAATAATAAAGCACACTTATTTGCCGTTTCAATTTGCATCACAATGACAGAAATGATGAGTGCAGGACAGCGTGAAGTGCTTACAACACAGCTGAATGACAGAACACTGGAGGAGGAACAAAAGCAGGTAATAAAACAAATCAGACCTTGAACATAATAACTGGTGAAGTGCACTTATTCCCCGCTCCAATTTGCATTATAAAGACAAGAACCAGTGGTCTGTGACGGTATATAGCAGTTATGTCATAATAAAAATCAATAGTATGTAACAGAAGGAAGCAAAATAAAAAAGAACAATGGAAAAAAAGGGAAAGGAACAGAAACTGAAAAAAAACCGGGATAACACAGAGTTAGAACATAATAAATGCCAAAGTTATTTATTAAGAAGAGGGTAAATGCGAAAGAAACACAAGAAG
>NC_059293.1:16416294-16418794 GCF_017591435.1 Portunus trituberculatus
AGAGAGAGAGAGACAGAAGACAGAAAGAATGAACGAACGAAAGAAAGAAAGTAAGAAAGAAAGAAAGATAGAAAAGAAGAATACTGAAAGGCTTATTATTGTTGAGAGAGAGAGAGAGAGAGAGAGAGAGAGAGAGAGAGAGAGAGAGAGAGAGAGAGAGAGAATGTAATGAGTGGTGTGAAAGAAAAGTCAACGATTTGATTTATATTTTCATTGACAGTTCTACCTCTCTCTCTCTCTCTCTCTCTCTCTCTCTCTCTCAACAGTAATAAACCTTTCAGTATTACGAGAAATAGTTGAAAATAGCGGGAATTGCATTTAGAGGAGGAGGAGGAGGAGGAGGAGGAGGAGGAGGAGGAGGAGGAGGAGGAGGAGGAGGAGGAGGAGGAGGAGGAGGAGGAGGAGGAGGAGGAAGTAAAGAAAGAAGAAAATAAATGAAAATATAAAGAAGAGAAAAATAAGATAAAAAATGAAAAAAAAGTAAAAAGGAAAGAAATAAAGATAAAATAAAATAACAACAACAACAACAACAACAACAACATTACATTTCACATATTTCCACATTTTTGCCTCCCACATCTACTGGAGACCATTTCTATTCACCCCCCTCCTTCTCTCTCTCTCTTTCTCTCCCCTCACCAACCATTTCTCTCTCTCCTCTGCCCATCACCTCCTCCCCTCTCTCTCCCTCTATGGCTCTCCCACCTCCCCCTCCTCTCACTTGCTAATGTTCTGTTGCTATAAATCATCAACTAATCATTAGCTTGTCACGTGAGAGTAAATTGCAACCTCTTTCTTCATTTTGCTTCATTTCCACATTTCTTCTTCCCTCATTTACTCTCCATTCCTTATTCCTTCCTCTACTCTTCTTAGTATTTGTTTTCCTTCCTTCTTTTATCCATTTTCATTGTTTTTATCTTGTATCTTCTTTGTTTATTCTACTTTTTTTCTACATTTCCTCCTTCCCTGTTTCAGTTTCACTCTCTATTACTTATTCATTCCTCCACTCTCTTTACTATTTCTTTTTTTCCTTCTTTTATCAATATTCACTGTGCTTTTTTACCTAGTAACTTCTTCCTTCATTCTCCTTATTTCTACATTTCTGTCTTCCCATCTTTATTCTCTATTTACTTATTCCTTCCTCCACTATGTTTAATATTTCTTTTCCTTTCTTGTTTTATCCATTTTCATTACTTTTTTTCATCTAGTAATTTCTTTCTTCATTCTACTTTGTTTCCATATTTCTCTCTTCCCTCCTTCACTGTCTATTCCTTCTTCCACTTTCTTTAATATTTCTTTTCCTTCCTTTCCTTTATCTATATTCACACTTGTTTTTATCTAGTAACTTCTATTTTCATTTTCAATTCTATTTTCGCATTTTTTTCTTCCCTCCTTTACTCTCCATTCCTTACTCATTTCTAAACTCTCTTTAATATTTCTTTCCCTTCCTTCTTTTATCCATTTTCACTGCTTTTTCTACTTTCTTTTTGCATTTCTTTCTCTCCTCCTTTACTCTCCATTCCGTCTTCCTTCTTCTTCTTGCTATTTTTTCTTCCTTTCTTCTTATTCGTCTTTTTTTTTTTACATTACGATCTTTTTCTTTATTCCATGTTAATGCTATCTTCTCTTCTTTACTCTTAATTCCCTTTTATTTCCTCTTCTTTTACCTCCAATCTTCTTAATTTTCTCTTTCAGATTATTCCAGTTATTCCTTTTTAATCCCTGTTCTCTTTCATCTCTGCATCTTCTTTTCTTCTTTTCATTTTCTGTTTCTTAATTTCGTCTCCCACTTTTCTATTTCACAACTTCCCTTCCTCTCCCTTGACCTTCCTTCTCCTTTTCTCTTCTCCATTCACAGTTTGCTCCATCTTTCATCTTCCCGTTAATCTTTTCCTCCCTCTCTCCTTTATTCCCTTTCTTCCTTTCTCTCTCTATCCCTAAAACTTCTTCCCATTCATAATTCCCTTAAACTCCTCCCTTCTCTCCATTTCCCCCTTCCACAAAGTTGAGAATTCTACTCCTTTTTTTCCCTCCTTCTCTCTCTTTCTCTGTGTCTATCCTGTTGTCCCTCATAGTCAAGAGAGAGAGAGAGAGAGAGAGAGAGAGAGAGAGAGAGAGAGAGAGAGAGAGAGAGAGAGAGAGAGAGAGAGAGAGAGAGAGAGAGAGAGAGAGAGAGAGAGAGAGAGAGAGAGAGAGAGAGAGAGAGAGAGATTCACATTCCTCTTCTACAATAATTCACGACTAGTTAGCATTCTTATATTCCTAGTTAATTATTTTCCCCTTTTTCTCCTTCACCAATCTGAACAGCAACTAAACAACTCACCAATTTACCATCATTTCCAATTTGACACTCCTGGATCGCTTAAATTTTTTCTTCTCTCGTCTTTTTCACAGGTCAGAGAA
The DNA here is from genome assembly GCF_017591435.1 of Portunus trituberculatus. Lineage (NCBI taxonomy): Eukaryota > Metazoa > Arthropoda > Malacostraca > Decapoda > Portunidae > Portunus > Portunus trituberculatus. Next base: position 16,418,698 of record NC_059293.1, read on the forward strand.
ACAGCAGGAGTCAACGCCCCAATCCTCCTGCCTGCGTGCGTGCGTCCATCTGTCTGTCTAGTAGAAGTGTGACAGCCAGGCGAGGCAAGCCATCTAT
>NC_059293.1:16423794-16433794 GCF_017591435.1 Portunus trituberculatus
GGTTTCCTAGCGGGTAGGCTTTGAGATAGAAGGTACCACAAAAAGTATCCCCTTTAGCCCAGAAATCCCCGTGAAAAGCCCACATGGTATAAATAGAAAAAAAAAAAAAAGGATTGATAGGACAGATGATAGATTGAAAGAATAAGAAAAAGGCAAGTAAAAAGAGAGTTTAATAGAATGGTGACTCGTGAATGACTACCTACTTACCTATTTACCTACACACACACACACACACACACACGAATTCAAGTATTAAAAAAAAATAGTAAGACAAATTTTCGCTTTCTCTTTTTTTTGCTTGAAAAGGAAAACATCAAAAGAATTAATAGGATTCCTGTCTTTTAGTATAAATTCAGATTTTATGGATGAGAGAGAGAGAGAGAGAGAGAGAGAGAGAGAGAGAGAGAGAGAGAGAGAGAATTGGAGGGGGCGAGGAAGATGGATTGCCTGCCTATCGTGAGGTGATGGAACGGCTTGGTCTTGAAGTCTCTCTCTCTCTCTCTCTCTCTCTCTCTCTCTCTCTCTCTCTCTCTCTCTCTCAATACTCATACATTATAATCCCTTCTCTATTTCCTCAACATGTGAAAATCGAAATAAAAAATAAATAAAAAATGAAGCCATAGGACAACGTTAGGGTAGGGTAGGTTAGGTCAGGTATAGTTAGATTAGATTAGGCTAGAACAGGTTAGGTTGAATTAGGATGGAGTAATTTAGATTAGGTTAGATTGAGTTAAGTTAGGTAAGGTTGTGTTAGGTTAGAAAATGAAGCAAAGGGACACAAAAATAAGCAAACCCATGTTAGGTTAGATAAAGTAATAAGAAGCGCCAAAAGTTATTCCAGGTAAGGCTCCAATCGTTATACCAGGTAAGGCTCCAATCGTTATACCAGGTAAGGCTCCAATCGTTATACCAGGTAAGGCTCCAATCGTTATACCAGGTAAGGCTCCAATCATTATACCAGGTAAGGCTCCAATCGTTATACCAGGTAAGGCTCCAATCGTTATAGCAGGTAAGACTCCAATCGTTATACCAGGTAAGACTCCAATCGTTATTCCAGGTAAGGCTACAATCGTTATACCAGGTAAGGCTCCAATCGTTATTCCAGGTAAGGCTACAATCGTTATACCAGGTAAGGCTCCAATCGTTATACCAGGTAAGGCTCCAATCGTTATACCAGGTAAGACTCTAATCGTTATACCAGGTAAGGCTCCAATCGTTATTCCAGGTAAGCCTCCAATCGTTATACCAGGTAAGGTTCCAATCGTTATTCCAGGTAAGACTCCAATCGTTATTCCAGGTAAGGCTCCAATCGTTATACCAGGTAAGGCTCCAATCGTTATACCAGGTAAGGCTCCAATCGTTATACCAGGTAAGGCTCCAATCGTTATACCAGGTAAGGCCCCAATCGTTACACCAGGTAAGGCTATGATAGATAACAGTGATAAGATAAGAATTACCAAGGTTACTTAAGAATACTAAGCCTCAAGACGCAAGGTTACGAGTGGAATTTGACATCCATGACGCTTCTGCCGCTGGGACACTTCAAGCCGGGCCGAGACAGGTGCCATTCTCAGGGTGTCAGGGAGTGCCAGTAGTGACGGGACGCGATGCAGCCTTATTTCCCTGTCACTCTGATTTCCTTTGGTGCTCGGGATGTGAGATATTTTTGTTCATCTATTTATTATCATTATCACTGCTATATTAATACTAGTTTTTGGGGATCCGGTATGTTGTTTGAGTAAATGAAGGGGAAACAATTAAGATTTTTTTTATTATATTTTCTAAGAGTCCGCAATATTGTTTGAGTAATTGGTGGGGGAAACGAGTAAGATTTTTTGTTTATCTATTTATTTTCATTGTTATTGTTATATTACTACTATTTTTTTGTGGGGATCCGGTATATTGTTTGAGTAAGTGGAGGGAAAACAATTAATTATCATCATCAATGTTATATTACTACTATTTGTTAAGAGTCCGGTATTTTGTTTGAGGAGAAAGTGAAGTTTTCTATTATACTTATCTTCATAAGTATCTGATTAATTGTTTCAGTAATTACCGATATGTTTACCTATGTGTATTGTACTGTTCACTATAAATTGATCATATTTATTCATATTCACTCATATTCCTAATACGAGTTTATTTTCTGAAAGTTTAATTACATAGCATTACTTTATAACCTTTTTTTTCTCTATTTACGAGCAAAAAGGAAAAAAATTAATGTTTTCACTTTCATCACCATCGGAAATAGGAAAAAAAAAAAAAAAAAGCCAGGAGAGGTTTTGCAACACACAAACATTTACCGATCTGATTTTGTGCGGAAATTTATAGTCTCGATACACTGACATTGTTCCCTTTGGCACTGTTCCTCTTTCAGCGTCACACAGTAGAATAATCGATAATAAAAAACTAGAATAAACAAATAAATAAACTTCCTCGCTATATTTTACCACCTATGGGAGTGAAAACAACAAAAGAACCTCAGGAACCTCTACCTCAAACAAAGAAAACACTAGAAAATCCCAATAACTTCCATTAGACCCAGTTAAACTATCACTAGAGCCATGGAACATTCTTAAAACACTAAAGACTTCCACTGGAGCCTGTTAAACTATCACACCAACCATGAAAGCCCAAGAAATTCCACTTGCCCATATAAGACACTGGACTATTTAAAAATACACCTTCAGGTCATCAGGTGGCCAATACAATGATTAGAATAAAAGGATTTAAAAAAAAATCACACACTTATTTAGCTCACGGTCCAATCTTCCCGCCCTTACACTCCTGCCAGCCTCCCGCCACTTCACACACTTCACGCTTCCTTGCACACTCCTTATGCATATTTTGCCTTCCTTTCCCGGGGCGTCTGTGTCTGCTATCCTCTCTCGTGAAGAACCAGATGCCCTCTAACACTATTCTTTCCACGTCCCTTCCTCAAGACCTCACTGTACCGCCACCTCAGCATTATTCTCTCATGTCCTGCCACACGATTCCACAAAGATGTCCTGTCGCTTCATTCCACACACTGATTTATTTTTTTACGCTAATATTTCCAATCTTATCTTTCCCGTCTACAGAAAATCATGTCTCTCTTGCATCACTTCACTACAGAGAGTCACTTTTCGGTTTCATTCTGTCTCGACATCGGTTTCGGTCTGGGTGTCGGTATCGGTCTTGGTCTCGTTGTCTCTCTCTCTCTCTCTCTCTCTCTCTCTCTCTCTCTCTCTCCACAGTCAAACATTCCTTGCATCTTCCTTCTTTCTTATCTCTATGCATACTAATCTAAACTTAGCACTCACAAACTCAAACTTCCCTTCCATTACTTCATTTTAAACAATCAGTTCTCTCTACAGCTAGATTTCATACTTTAATGTCTTCACTTCCCACCTTTCGAGTTTTCCCTGTTTATATTAACCAGGTTCCTTATCCCAGAGCTTCCATATGCTAAGAGAGCCAACAGGGAATTAGGATTTTCTTATGAACCCTTTGTCTTTAAAGAAACTCCCTTCCACTCCCCTCTAGTTGTCCCTTCTCTCTTCTCCACACCTTGAATTTAATAGAACTCTCTCACCTCTCACAGTCAATTATCTCACTCGTCTTCTGCAGGTTAAGGAATATTGTAAGTGATTCAGGTGTGGTGATCCGAGTGTCCGCTTGTCTTTTGTCTCGCAGTGGTCATGTGTGCGTTACGAGGCAATGCTTCTGTCATAAAAATACTTGATCTGGTGTGAATTACTTCTTGCTGTTTACTGTTATTGTTATTCTTTATTCTATTCTTTATTATCGTCAGGACTGGATATTACTATAGCGAACACTGCCATCTGTTGGAAGTATTTCTGGTATATTAAGAGACATTCAGAGATGTTCATCCTGCTCCTTTTGGTTGGTGTTTTGTGATCAATGTTATTTTTGTTATTCATTTCTTTTAATTTTTTTTTTTTTGCATTATAGAAATCAATTAGGAAGAAAAAGACTGAAAAGCTCTATTCTTTGCACTGTCCCTTACTCCAGAGAGAAAGAAAAAACAAACTGAAGTCAAAGGAAAGTATACCAAAGCGAAATACTCAGAAAAAGATACCAATATAGCTTTACTTTTCCTTCACCTGGACAGAAATAACTAAAAAAAGAATACAGAAAAACAAACAAAAGTCAAAATAAAATGTAATAAAAGTCAAACATTCAGAAAAACAAGACCAATACAGTTTTTCTTTCCCTCCACACATTTTTCCCTCCTCGAGTTAACAAGACATCGCATCTCATTAAATCATCTTTTATATTCACGCTCTGGATCAACAAGCTTCAACAAACTGGTCTCCGGATACGCAATTCTTACCCTTCCTGCCACACTCCCTCCATACACACTTCTCTCCTCGCCGACAAGACCTTGCAATTTCAACACCAAAGAAATCAAACAGTCAATTCACTCCTTATTTTCCTCCACGTCTCCGGCCAGTCCTCCAGTGAGCTCCAATGGCCTGTCAATGGGAGGTCGCAAACATTTCCGCCAATTCTCGCCTTCTCCTCACTTAATAATCACTTCTGCATGTGTTCCATCTGTTCCCGCTCCCTTTCACGTCCTCCGCTTTTACACAGGTTTTCTTCCTTCAATCACACGCACTCCCCTGCCACGCCACCCCTTGCTGACAGCGTTCACATCTGTTCAGTGAGTGTCATTTCTTTTTATCAAATTTCCAAACTGTTTTCACGATCTATATTTTCTCAGGGACTCTCAGTGACGTGGAATTCTATACTTCTTCCTTTCCTAGTCGTATGCATGGATCTAGGAATTTAGTTTTCGTTTTTTTTTTTTTTTCTTCGTTTCGTTTTATCTGTTTTGTTTTGCTTCTATCAATTTTTTTTCGGAGTTTTTCATTAATAGTCTCATTTTTTAGGCAACCTCGTCGATGTGCAGTAGTTGTATCATGTTTTCTACGTTTTTATCTTTTTTTGTTTATGTTCTCTTGTACGAGTCCAGATAATTTTCTCAACACATCCTTTTCTTTCGTTCTAAAATCCAGTTATTTCCCTTCGCTAAGTTTTCGATGCAACTTTACAATCTCCTTCTTTAACACTTCATCAAGGTACATTTCCAGGTTTTCTTATGTTTCCGTTTCTGGCATTCTCTTTGTTGAGTAAATAATGACTCTATATATACTTTAAATTTAAAAATCAACATCGCTTCATAACCTTAATCCCTTCAGTGCTAAGACGCGTTTTTATATTCATTCTGCTTATTATTTAGTGATTTATACAGCTTCACAAACTTATGTAGGGATTGAAATAGTAAAGACTCAGGATATTAATCTTCTGACCTCAATAAACCCTTCCTAACGTAGGGGAAATTGTCTAATCACACACAAAACTCATGGAAAAAATGCGTCCCAGTGCTGAAGGGGTTAAACAACTCAATAATGTACCATTTTTCCATTTTCCACATTTCTCCCTTTACTATTTCCCTGTAGGATCTCAACATTTTAATCCTCGACACATAATTTCCGATAAAAAAATCCACATTATTTCCTTTCATCACATTTTCAAAGCAATTTCACAATCTCTTATTCACGGAACCTCAACGGCGAGCAATTTGAATTTCTCCCTACCTTTTTACATTTTCTACACATCCTTTCTTACCATCCCGCAATTTACTCCCCAACACAGTCTTTCTTCTTTCAAAATTGCTTTCCGTACCCGGCAAAACTAACGCCGTCCCTCGGTGAACCTTTAACACCCAATGTATTCGTTTCTACTCACTCATAAAGTTCCATCAGCCATCCCATCAGGACCATATTTTCAATCCCCGTCTACCTTCGCACTCCGCCACGACGCGTCCTTCCTCTCAGCAACATTTTCATACCAGCTTCCCAACTCGTCTCTTTTCCGTCAAATGTACTCTAGTCTACCAAAGTCGCCTCAAACTCTACACGTCACCTTCCTTCTCTTGTGTTGTTGTTTTTTTTTTCACTTGGCATCGTGTCACGTCACTGCTCTTTCACTATCACAATTTCAGTTTTCTATCAGTATCATTTTTTTTTTTACTCGTTTTTTTTTTCTTATCCAACAGACATTTCAAATTGTCAAGCCATCTCAAGGTAAGCCTCACAGTTTTTTTTTTTTCTGACACACTTCAAACACATACATTGGATCAAGTAAACTGTCAACTTCCATCACCTTTTTCTTTTACTTCCTCAAGTATCCCTCCTGTCTTTTTCCAATATCTTTTCATCTAACTTCGAAATTGACATGCTTACTCCAATAAAACCAATGCCAATCTAAACAAACATTTCAAAACGCTCCAAACTGACATACTATTTCATAGATCTGTCTATTACAACTTACCTTTTCCTTCACGTATTCAAATTTGACACGCTGGCTCAAGAGCATCTATCATTTCCAACTTTTCATACACTCTAAATTGATAAAGTGTTTCAAAATACAAATATGAATTTCATTAAACTTTCCCTCAACTCGGAATGAACACAAGTCGACTAGCTATCCATTTCCATTCCAATTTTTTTTTCACACTAATTCAAATTCCCTTGTCTATTCTAATCATCGTTTTCATATACTACAAATTCACGTACAAAATCTTAATTACCCTAGTCAATATTTTCTTCCCTTTCTAATATCACGATCCATTCACAACTCTGATCATCTCTCTCTTTTTCTCTCTATGCACTGTACCTTCTCTCCCCTTCCTTCCATTCCACACAATATTCCTTCCCTGCTTAATCTTGCAAACACAAACACTTCCAATTTAAACAAAATATTGACTAACCTCTTGATACCTGGGCGACTGCATCCCAATTACCTGGAAAGACAAAAGAAATAAAAATCAATACAAAAGACCATCCTCCTCCTCCTCCTCCTCCTCCTCCTCCTCCTCCTCCTCCTCCCTCTTCTGACACTTGCTAAACTATTTATAATTTCAATATATATTTCAATTCCGTCAAGATTTTCCTCGTCGGACTCATAAGAAAGAAGTGAAATAAAGCAGAAGGGGAAAGAAGACGCCAAACCAACGCCCGAGTGCGGAATATTGGGAGGAAAAGGTGAGGAAAAAGAGTGAGAGAAAAAAGGGAAAGAGAGGCGAGGCAGGAAATATGAATAACTCGCCCCTCAGGAAATTATCAACGGAGGAGGAGGAGGAGGAGGAGGAGGACTAGGACTAGGATGACAACGAGGAGGACAAGGAGGAGGCGGAGGAAGAAAGGATAAAAAATGAAAATGGAAAGAAAACATATGGAAAAGAAACATGAAGACACAATCAAAAGAAAAAGGAAAAATTGACGATATGAAAAAAATGAAAAAAAAAAAAACTTACTTCTTCCTGCTTTCATCTTGGCGGTCTTTATTTCTTCACTCAAACAGACACAAAACTTTCCAAACATGTCATTTCTACACCACAGGAAAATAAAGCATCCTACTTTCCCTCCCTACTTTCCTCTTCCTGATATTTTCTTTCCTTACCTTTTTCCTTCTTATTCCTTTTCCATTCCATTTCTTTTCCCCTTTTTTTTTTTTTTTTACTTTTTCTCCTCTTACTCTCTCCTTTTTCCCACGAGCATCCAGGGTCGTGAAAATTTAAGTTCTGTCAGTTAGGGAGGGAAAGTTTTTAGGAAATTTCACTTTACGGAAGAAAAAAGCTGCATGTTACTAGCAGATATATAAAAAGAATAAATAAAAAAAAATGTGAGGAAAAATAGCTAGGAAAAAAAAAAAAAACAGTGATGAACAAGTTGTCATTCTCACGCTTTACAGGAAAAATGTAGGCTGGATCTCTCTCTCTCTCTCTCTCTCTCTCTCTCTCTCTCTCTCTCTCTCTCTCTCTCTCATTTCCGGTATCTAGTTGAAGATACACACGTTTTCTAGTCTTTTTTTACGGTTCAATAGACAAATTAACTAAATCTCTACATCAAAATTTGCCTTTTTTTTTCTACTCCATAAATAAACAGGTAAGATAAAATAGAAATAAAATCTTGTACGGAAATCGAAACACTGATTTACTATATTCTCTTGTTCGACATCGTTAGTATTTACTCTAATTTTTTTTTTTTTACTTTTAGCTTCCTCTTATTACACACGAAAGTAAATAAAAAAAAAAAAAGGGCGCTACAAAAGTCAAGCCACACGTATAGCAGTCGATCATCAATTTTGTAACTAAGAGGAGGTGTCAAGACAATTATCCCATTCCTTTAGCTAAATCTCCCGGACCTGCTCGGGGACTAGCATACAAGTGGGGTTTTAGTTCAATCGTGTTTGTTGGTCTTGGTCACACTTCCATTCTTACACACACACAAAAGAAAAAAAAACTATATAATTTGGCTAGCTCTCTCGGATCTGTTTGAGGACTAGCATATAAGTAGGGTTTTTTTTAGTTTTATCCATTTTTTTTGCTCTTGGTTAAACTTCCCTTCTTAGACACACACACACACACAAAACTATTATTTGGCTAACTCTCTCGAACCTCCTCGGGAATTGGTATATAAGTAGGCCTTTCTGTTTAATAATTTTTGTAGCTCTTGGCCAGATTTTCCTTCTTACATACAAAAAAAAAACTATTATTCTCCGTCACAATTCATAAACTAATCACCCTTCCTCTTGTGTCTCCCTCATGTCTGTACGCTCACCTATGTCTGACTAACCTTCCTCCATTCATTCACTACTCTTCTGTGGACCGACTGCTGCCAACGTCCTTAAATTACAAGACTAATTGAATGCCGAGATACATATTGGAATTTCCCATATCCCTGGCCAATAATAATGATGACAGAGCAGATTGATGAATGCTATTACGGTGGAAATATGTATTTGATGTATTATTATTATTATTGGTTGTGTGATTATTGTTATTGTTATTATTATTGTTATTACTATTGTTATTATTATCATTATTATTATTATTGCTATATGTAAGGCAAGTGTCTGTCCTAAAGAATAATTAAAGAGACAATCAGCTAGAAAAAAAATAAAAAAACAAGAAACGATCGGTGAATTGAAAGATTTATTAACTTCACCTTAGATAAAACAAAATAAATAAAGAAAAAAAAAAAGAAAAAAGAAAAAAAAGTATAGCGATATCAGACTCAGGATATCAATGAAGATCCTTACTCACACACACACACACACACACAAAAAAAAAAAAAAAAAAAAAAACAGACTAACATCAACTCAATCCTGCAAATATTAAGTGTTAGCCTTTCATTCCGGCGAGAAGCGACCACTGCACTGCCTTGGGGTTTATCTTGGACACACTGGGCTAGCAAACACTGGTACTTATAATGAGCAAACCACAGCACACGAGGGCAAACACAGTGAGGTGCAAGACGACAAACAGAGCAGCAGGAAGGGAAGATTGGTTGGCAAAGATGAGAAGGAGAACTGTTGAAAAAAAATAAAAGGAAAAATAAGTGATGGGTATAGATTCGTTAGCAAGGTTAGGGTGAATGAAGTGTTTGGGAGGGATTGTTGTTAATTTGGTTGAGAGAAAGGCAAGAGATTAAAAAGAAATGGGAAAAAGATGTGTTAAGGGAAGGAAAGTGATGAAATTAGAAGAGATAATGAATTCAAGCTTGATAAATTGAATAAAAAGAGTGGAGAGAGAGAGAGAGAGAGAGAGAGAGAGAGAGAGAGAGAGAGAGAGAGAGAGAGAGAGAGAGAGAGAGAGAGAGAGACGAAAAAAACAAAAATAAATAACAAAATTGAAAGACACACACACACACACACACACACACACACACACACACACACACACAAAGACCCAAACCTTTGCGCTGACATTACGAAGAATTATGGGAAGGAAAAGGAGACTAAAAAGAAAACGGGTGAAGGTAAACAACTGTCCTTAAAAATATAGCTTTCCTGTTACGATCCGAAGCATTACTCTCTCCCTGTAATGCTTCAGACTCGCTTCTCAACACGCAGCACAGGCCCTCATGACCCTCGCATCTCTCTCTCTCTCTCTCTCTCTCTCTCTCTCTCTCTCTCTCTCGAGGTTCAT
>NC_059293.1:16438794-16478794 GCF_017591435.1 Portunus trituberculatus
TACATCATGTCGAATTTAAACTTACAGCTTTAATTTTCTATTTCTGCTTCTCGTTACTGAATTTAATAGTATACTTTGATTCATCACTTCTCTATTTCTTTCTCCAGTTTAGCTTCGCATCAGAACCTTTGTATGATAACTCGATCGCGTTTCTCTTCATTTTTATTTTATTTTTTTTTATTTTCTCGAATGAAGTGAACGAGTCTAGCCAAGCAATTTACCGGCCTGGAATTTGGGTCACTACATCACAAAAAGACAAAATTGCTCTAGTGTCAAATGTGTCTTACTGTTCTGCGAGATATTTACCTTTTTTTATGACCATTTTCTGAATTTTTTTTCCATTTATTTATTTATATATTATTTTCAGGCAGGGTGGAGAGGGAAATGGAGGCCTGGGGACTGTAGGCAGACGAGTAGTGGATGGGTTTTCAGGCATTGTATGGGTATTATTTGTCTATTTATTACTATTATTAATTTATTTATTAATTTTATCTAATATTATCATTTTTGAGAGAGAGAGAGAGAGAGAGAGAGAGAGAGAGAGAGAGAGAGAGAGAGAGAGAACGTTTCATTAAGTACGTTTTTATATTGCAATAATTTTAAATGTTTATTTATTTTATTTATTTTTTTTTTCATTTCAACATTCGTGAAGCAAAATATCAAGTTTCAATTTTCCAACATGATTTTTTTGCTCTGTTTCATTCACGCTTTTTTTTTTTCTTGACTCTTATTTTCATCTTATTATCATCATCACTATTATCATTATTTACTTCCTACCATTTAGAAAGCATTTTTTTTTTTTTCACTTCATCACACTTTAGCACATTCAATTTTCTGCAACAGGGAAGCAGAACATTTCTATTCATCTGTTCTCAATTTCCTGTCCTGTTCTATTTCATGCCTCCTTTTCCTCTCCTTCCTTCTTTTAAAACTTCTCAATTACTTTACACTTCATTTACTCACTCGAATATTTACAGACTTCGATACAGACACATCTTATACTTTTACATTATTTCCCCCCTCTCTCTCTCTCTCTCTCTCTCTCTCTTCACACATTTTATTTTAACCTTGAGCTCGCGCCAGATTTTATTGTGTCATTATTTTTCACTATCATTTTCATATTACCGAGGCGAAAATTCTCACGCTTCGGTGCTGAATGTGTTCGGCTCTGAAAAAACAAAAAAAAGAAAAAGATAAAATAAACAAGCATTTATTTTACAGAACTCCAACTGTGGTTCATTTATTTATTTATTTTATTTTATTTTTATACCTGCCAGCAAAAAAAAAAAAAATAAAATAAAAAGGAAAGGGAAGGATGATTTTCTAAGACTGAACTTCTAGAGACAGGATTATTAAAACAGGAACAACGCAAGGAGGAGGAAGATGAAGAGGAGGAGGAGGAGGAGGAGGAGGAGGAGGAGGAGGAGGAGGAGGAGGAGGAGGAGGAGGAGGAGGGATGATGACAGTAAGAAGAGCGAAGAATTTAGGACAGAATGGTAATAGAGAGAGAGAGAGAGAGAGAGAGAGAGAGAGAGAGAGAGAGAGAGAGAGAGAGAGAGAGAGAGAGAGAGAGAGAGAGAGAGAGAGAGAGAGAGAGAGAGAGAGAGAGAGAGAGAGAAACATAAACTAGGAGAGCGAGTGAGAACCAGCGAAGGAGGAAAGGAAGGAATGAGAGAGAGAGAGTGGAAGAAGAAAGGAGAAAAGGCAAGGAAGAGAGAAACGAAGAGAAGGAATGAATGACAGCGAAAAATGGATAAGTAAGGAATCAAAGGAGGAAGAGAATAAAGGAAGAGAAAGATGGAAGGGAGGAGAACAAAGAATAAGACATAAAGGAAAGGAGGAAAAATAAAGAGAAAACGTGAATAAGAGTAAAAAAAAAAAAAAAAAAAATAGTGCTCTGATAAACAAAAAGATAAAAAGATTCTTGCCTTAATCTTATAATCGCAATCTTGATAATTAACTTTCTGTCTTTTTTTTTTTTATCTTCTGAACAAGTCTATTAACTGTGCAACATCTAAATTTCACGTCATATTAAAGTACCAGTGCCCAGTTCATCCATTTTCAGGGGGACTTTGACTAATGTATTTCGTTGATTAAGCCACAAACCGCAGCTAAATCTTATTGAGTTATACGTACATTAGTGGAAAGTGTGCGAGAGTATCTGTTCGTTTTAATCTTTCTTGAACGATAAATTGTGGAATACCAGATTTATGTGGCTTACAGGTCGCTGTCATTGTATTCTTGATAAGGTGTTGGTTTATAATCTAGAAAAATAACTTAAAAATAGCCTTTTATTCTAAGTTATCAATGTTTAACTCTTTCAGTATTGGGATGTATTTTTCTACCTTGAGTTTTAGGTATGATTAGATGCTTTTATTTACATTAGGAAAGGTCTATGGGGGTGAGAAGATTAATGGCCAGAGTCTTCACTATTCTAATTCCCACATAAGTTTTGAAGGTGTATAAAATCACCATATAGTAAGCGGAATAAATATGAGAGCGCGTCATGCTACTGAAAAGGTCAAGAAGAAAAAAAAACTCGTTACCCAACATTTCCTAACACTGATATATTAAAACTAAGGCTAAAACAACCACGACCATTTCTTCAGTTTTTATTTATTTATTTTTTTTTTTTTTTTGCTCCCAGTGGTAACATAATTGAAGAGAGCAATGTGACCACACAAAAAATCTAATTCTTATCAATGCTTTATAGAATCATTCAAGCTTTTATATATATACTAAAGGTGACAAACATTGATTATAACGCACTCAAGTCACACACACACACACACACACACACACACACACACACACACACACACACACACACACACACACACACACACACACATTCCCACTCACTTCACCTCTGCACTTCATCCTTCCTCCCTCCTTCAGTTCTACCACTTTTGCCTCTCCCCTCCATTTTTCCTCCCCTTTACAAGTGCATGTTACCCTCCCCCTCTGCTTCCCGCGTTGCCTGTTCTTCCCTCTACTACATCCCCGCCCTAACCGCTGCATATGGAGAACAGCCTCTTAATTCCTTCAATACTGGGACATTTTTACCTTGAGGTTTGTGTAGGATTAGAACATTTTATTGACATAAGAAAGGGTCTATGGAGATCAGAAGACTAATGGCCAGAGTCTTCACTATTTTAATCCCTAAATGAGTTTGTGAAGCGGTAAAATATAAACATATAGTAAGTAGAATGAATATGGAAACGCGTCATGGTATTCAAGGGGTTAACCTTTTTGGTACCGCGACACATTCTTACCTTGAGATTTGCGTACCATGAGACCATTTTATTGACATTAAGAAGGGTCTGTAGGGTGTCAAAAGATTAAGTGGCCTCAGTCTTCACTATCTTAATTCATCCCCACATGAGTTTCTGAAACTGTATAAAATCACCAAATAGTAAGCAGAATGAATATGGGAAAGCGTCAAGGTACTGAAGGGTTTACGTCACCTTTTTAGCGAGCAGCGGAACAAGTGGTGTGTAGTCCGTCACTGCAGATTTGTAGCAGTTTATTGCTGACAAAGTTTCGATCAATAAGAAAACAGTATAATAATAATGGAATAGTATTAATCCCTTCAGTACCAAGACTTGTTTCCATATTCATTTTGGTTACTATTTGGTGATTTTATACAGCTTCAGATAGTTATGTGGGGGATTAAAATAAGTGAAGACTCTGGTTATTAATCGTCTGACTACCATAGACCCTTCTTGAAGTTGATAAAATCGTCTAATCACACCCAAAACTCATGGTGATAATGCGTCCCAGTACTGAAGGGGTTAAAAGTTACAAATAACATGAATATTTAACCTCAATATGTAGTAAATTTCAAACCACATAAATTAACAACATTTCCTCTTAATTGTGGACCGTCAGAGCACCAGGCAGCCTGGACACACGCGTCACTATAATAACCTTCCTGCTCCTGACATAATATCCACCTAATACAGTACACGAATATTAATTTCTCTAACTAATGTCTAAAGTCCATTATATAAACGACACCGACGCAACACACGGCAAGAATTACAGGCTTGGAACACTTGCCTACCGACCACCGCCACTCAGACACCACCACACCGCGATCCAACCCACAGTCCACGCTTATTTGAACACCATATTAATACACAACATACGTATCGCCGAATACAGCAATAAACAACACTAGAATACAGGAAATTCAACATATCATAGCAGCAGACTCGCAGGTGTTGCTCCATTCAAACCTTGTTGGAGTCAGCTGGGAACTGATTCACCAAGTAAGGCTCTGAGCAAATGAACTACAACTTAGCTCACGTTCACTTGAGTCGAAATTGAGTAGAATGCACTGCCACACACACACGAAAACTCTCTGGATATGAAAAAGGAATGATTCAGGATGTCTTGGAAGGAAAACAAAAAAACTTAGAACATTGAAACTTAACTTGCGTACGAAGAAAAAAAAAAAATCTTCATATATAAATCATTCAAATATCTAAAATTTAAAAACCCTCTGGTGGAAGATAGAAAATACCCACGTTACCTTCACCAATAGCCTTCCTTTCAATCGATAGTCAGTGACACTTGCTATCTTTCATGCCGGTCCATCTATTTACTTAAGGAAAAGAAGGAAGAGAAGGAAGAGAAGAGCATGTGGGAGGGAGAAAATAGGCAGGGAAGAAGGAGGAGGAAGAGAAGAGAAACAGGGAAGCTGGAGGAGAAGGGAAGTAGAGAACGATGAAAAATGAGGAAAGAAAAAGGGATGAGAGAGAGAGGATGAAAGGGAAGAAAGGACTTGAGAACGAAGGGAAATGGGAGAAAAGTGAGGCTAAGAAAGAAGGGAGAAAAGAGAAAAAGGAAGTGGAGGAAATGAGGAGGAGGGGTAGAGGTAATAAAAAGAAGAGGAAGAGAAGAGAAACAGGGAGGCAACACGCGGGTGGGAGGAAACGAAGGGGAGGGATAAAAGGTGGAAATAAGGAAGGAGGGAAGGAAGATAAAGAGGGAGAAGGGAGAGAACGAGGAGAGGGGAGCAAATTAGACTAAGGAAAGATGGGAGCGAATAGAAGAGGTAGGCAGAAAACGAAAAAAAAAAAAAAAGAACATTGAGAAATTGGGAAAAATGAAAAAAAATAATAAAACAGAAATATAAAGAAAAGAAAACAAAAATGGCGAATAAATGTAAGGAAGAAAAAACATGAAAGAGATAAAGAAAGGAAAAGCAGTAATTTGAAGAATATCGAAAGAAAAAGGAAAAAAAACAAGAGAAGAGTTAAACAAAAAATATAAATGATAAAAAAATTAAGGAAGGAAAAAAAAGGAAGGAAAGAAAAAATATAAAGGAAAAAAGAACCAAAAAAGACAAAGAGAGAGAGAGAGAGAGAGAGAGAGAGAGAGAGAGAGAGAGAGAGAGGCAGGTGGCGATGGGGAACACCTGTGGATTTTATATTTTTATTCCCCCGAGAACTTGTCCACTTGGAAGCAGCGGCAGCGTGGGAAGACACTCTCCTGCACCTAAATTGCCCCACCTGCCGCCCTATTAAGCCCTTACTCCTCTCCTCTCTCTCTCTCTCTCTCTCTCTCTCTCTCTCTCTCTCTCTCTCTTCTCCCTCCATCCCTTGCCACTTTCGCAAACGACCTGCAAAATCCACTTCCGATAGTTCAGTCTCTCTCTCTCTCTCTCTCTCTCTCTCTCTCTCTCTCTCTCTCTCTCTCTCTCTCTCTCTCTCTCTCTCTCTCTCTTTTGTGATTGGTGCTGGACCGTATGTGTGTGTGTGTGTGTGTGTGTGTGTGTGTGTGTGTGTGTGTGTGTGTGTGTGTGTGTGTGTGTGTGTGTGTGTGTGTGTGTGTGTGTGTGTGTGTAGGAATAAAAGTAAAACATAGGGTAAACAAACTAAACCTTAAAACTCATCAAATTCAATGTGAAGGGAGAGAGAGAGAGAGAGAGAGAGAGAGAGAGAGAGAGAGAGAGAGAGAGAGAGAGAGAGAGAGAGAGAGAGAGAGAGAGAGAGAGAGAGAGAGAGAGAGAGTGTGCGGTAGAATTGAACAATCGCTCGAGAGATATAGAGACAGACATAGAGTAACACACACACACACACACACACACACACACACACACACACACACACACACACACACACACACACACACACACACACACACAAAGCGGGGAGTGAGGCGGACACGGAGCGACTCTACTGGTTCCCAATTTACACCTGAGCAGACGACAAAGGGAGACTGTACTAGGGCGAGAGCGAGAGAGAGAGAGAGAGAGAGAGAGAGAGAGAGAGAGAGAGAGAGAGAGAGAGAGTAATGGTTAGTGTCAAGTTGTTCTATGTGTTATGGTACGTGAAGGGAAACTGGAGAGAAAAGACAACAACTTCTATAACAACAACAACAACAACAACAACAACAACAACAACAACAATAACAACATTAACAACAATAAACTCACAAATCTCTCTCCACTAACTGAACACAAAAATCCAAAGCAACAAGAAACACCACCACTACCACCATCACGACCAGCACCACCACCACCACTACCACCATCACGACCAGCACCATCACCACCACTACTCTTAATTATCTTTGAAACAAACTTATCCTCAATTTTTATCCTTCCACCACAAAACCATAATCTTGCCTCCTTTCACTTCGTTTATCTCTCCAGTTGCAGTTCACGTGTGGAGAGATTACGACCACCAAGAAGACATGACACTGGGAGATGGTGGGAGGGAGAGGGTAGGAGTGGAGGAAAAGCACTAGTCAGATTTACCCTTGAGTTATCTTTTAAAAGGATGAAAGATTGCAATTCGAGGATATCAAAGGGTTTACTTGATGTTTCTTCCTCTTCCTATACTCCTCTTTCTCCTCTTTCTCATGCGTCATTTATTTTATTTATTTCTATCTAAGAGGTTCTGGTAAAAAAATTATTAAAATGTGAAAAAAAAGTATATTCAACCCCTTCAGTACTGAGATGTATTCTTACCATGAGTCTGGGTGATTAGACGATTTTATTTACATTAGAAAGGGTCTAAGAAGGTCAAAAGATTAATGGCCAGAGTCTTCACTATTTTAATCCCCAACATAAGTTCCTGAAGCTGTATAAAATCGCCAAATAGTAAGCAGAATGAATATGAAAACGCGTCATAGTACTGGAGAGGTTAAAATGGCGTCCTGTTACGAATACAATCTATTAAAAAAAGTCACAAAAAAATACATGATGGAGTGTCTTGAACCTTTTCCTCTAGTCAGATTTACCATTCAGTTATCTTTTAAAAGGATGAAACATTGCAATTTGGAAATATCATATGGTTTAGATGATGTTTCCTCCTCCTCCTGCGTCATCCATTTATTTTTTTATATAAGAAGGATTCCGTAAAAGGCGACTAAAATATGAAAAAAAGGTGTATTTAATTCCTTCAGTACCGTGACACGTGTTCATATTTATCCAGGTTACTATTAGACGATTATATACAGCTTCAAAATCTCATGTGGGGAGTAAAATAGTGAAGATTCTGGACCATTAATCTTCTGACCTCCATAGAACCTTGTTAGTGTAAATAAAACCGTCTAATCATACTCAAAATTCATGGTAAAAATGCGTCCCAATACTGAAGGGGTTAAGATGGCGCTCCGTCACGAATAGAGTCTAAAACAAGTCCAAAAATTACATGATTGAGAGACTTGAACCTATTCCTCTTCCTCATTCCTCAACTAATACTCCTCCGTTATCTCTTCCCCATCCTCTTTCTATTACAGTTCTCATAAATCCATCGGGCCGTCCCCCTCCCCTTCATATCTCCCCTCTCGATGCTGACTCACGAAATATGACGCGAGGCAAGTCACTCCCAACGATAACTCACTAAAATTGCACCAGCACATAGGCCGCTCAGGGCGAGAATTGTTGCATCTCAGCCTCGTGAATGCGACGTACAAATCCCAGAGTATATCCCAGACAAAATTTAACAAGCGGAAGTGAACCATATTGGGTCTAAGGGTGAAAGTTGCCTGCTCCCAACACCTGTTTGCGTCGCGACAGCTGACGAGTGGTCGGAGGAACTAGCGTCATGAAAATATTAGTTTGAGGAAGTTTGGAGTTACATTTTTTCATTTATTTATTTTTTTTTTAATGAAAGGATACATAGTGGGTGTAGTTTTTGATGTGTCACGTTGCATAAAAGCGTAGTATTAATTCATACACTTCTGCGGATTATTTTTGAGCTTTGTGTACCCACCAGCTCTTATCATATCCTTTATTTTCTATTCTTTTCAACGTGTATGGCTGATCGTAAATAAATGGAAACTTAAATTAAGGAAAGGAATGTTGTTTTAGTTTCAATCAATTTCCTTTATATTATGATGTATAATTAATACACACACACACACACACACACACACACACACACACACACACACACACACACACACACACACACACACACACACACACACACACACACACACACACACACATACAACACAAGACAATCAAAATTTACGAGAAAACTGAAGCAAACTTTCCATTCCTCTACTTCCTCTTTCATAAAATACGAATATTAACAACCCCCCCAAAAAAAAAGACAGAGAAATAAATAAAAATAACAAAATAACAATAAATAACTGAATAAAAGGAAGAAAGCTCACCCCAGCGGGAAAGAAGGCGGTTCTGGCGCAGCGGGTGAACCATTTGCTGATCTCTAGAAACGTGAGGCGGCGCAGCAATGGCCCGGATGCTTCTGACACTAATAGCGTGCGACCAAGTGCTTAGGGATTGGATTACGGGCGGCGGGGCTGTATTGCATGTAAAGGGCGAGGGAGCAGAAATGAATGTGGCGGCCGCGGAGGAGGGAAGGTCCTGCTGAACAAATCAGATGAAACTTAATGAGAAAAGCACAGGAAATAAAAGGGTTAATAACATATCCCTGATTTTTTTCTGTGTGTGTGTGTGTGTGTGTGTGTGTGTGTGTGTGTGTGTGTGTGTGTGTGTGTGTGTGTGTGTGTGTGTGTGTGTGAAATTGGGAATGGGCAGTTTGGTTGGGTATTTATTGTTTATTATTCTATTTTGTTATTTATTATTAGTATTTAAGCACAGGAAATAAAAGTGTTAATAATATATCCCTGTTTTTGTGTGTATGTGGGATATTGGGAATGGGTGGTTTGGTTGGGTATTTATTGTTTATTAATTCATTTCGTTATCTGTTATTAGAATTCATCATTTATCTTTCCAAAGTCGGGTTAATACTCTTGTAATATTTAAAAATAAGCACAATCTGATGATTCCTTCAATTCAACACTATTTTTCGATTTAAACTACATATTATACCTCACGTAACATGACTCACCTACCAATAACACAAAAGTATTCTGGTAAAGACAAGAGGAGGTGACCTGATAATTCCTGTAATCATTGTATTCATTAAAAATTAAATATGACGCCTCACACAACATTTATTTCAGCCTTACACAATCAGATCAGTATTTATCTAACGACAAGAAAAGGTGAGCTAAAAATTCCTCTAATCTTTGTATTCGTTTCATCAATATTTGCAGTGTTAACTCCTACAGTATCACTTTTCTACCTTGAGTTTTGGGTACGATTAGACGATTTTATTGCCATTAGGAAAGATCAAAAGGTCAAAAGATTAATCGTATGAGTCTTTACAATCTTAATCCCCACATAAGTTTCTGAAGCTGCATAAAATTGCCAAATAGTTAGCAGAGTTAATATGAAAACGCGTCATAGCACTGAAGGGGTTAAATTAAATGTCACACCTTACTCAACAACATAAATTTCACCTTCACACAATCAGATCAATATTCACGTAAAGACAAGGAGAGATGAGCTGACAATAATTCCTCTTAACTTTACATTCATCTCACCATCAACACTCACTCTGAACCAAACAACACTTCACACAATATCATTAATACTCATGTGAAAACAAATACCAACAAAGAAGAGATGAGCTGATAATTCCTTTAATCTTTGCATTCATTTGATCAATACTCGCGGTGTTAAATTAAATATCACACCTCGCACAACAACACAAATTTTACCCTCACAATCAAATCAATATTCACGTAAGGACAAGAAGAGATGAACTGATAATAATTCCTCTAAATTTATATTTATCTCACCATCAACACTCACTTAAACCAAACACACAATATCATTAATACTCATGTAAAAGCAAATACCAACACCTCAAACAATATCATTAATTTTAACCTCCCACGCTGAGATCAATATTCAGGAGACGTGATTTGATGATTCCACCAAACTAAGCATTCATTCCTGCAATACTCGCGGTGTTAAATCAAATATCACACTCGCGCACGCCACCACCACCACCATCTCTTCTCTAACCCTCGCGAATTTCTCACAGGGACGCAGGTGTCGGGCGCTACTGACAGGAGCCTTTACTGTTCCCGCCTACTTTATCCTCAATTTCGTGCCGGTGCCGTGAGTGTTGCGTGTATTTTCGCTCCAATATCACGCGTTCCACCATCCGCAGCGAACTGGATCTTCACCAAGGCTGCTCCGTCTCCTGCCTGTTGTCTAATTGTTTTGTTTCCTGACAGGTGACAGTTTGGTCCTCAGTGCATGATTTGGTGGCCTCGATGCTTTCTTTTATTCCCTTGTTTTTAATTTTATTTCGTTTATTTATTCTATTCATCCATTTTATACTTCTTTTTGTTTATTTATATGTTGTTTGGTATTTCTATTGATTTTACTGTTTAGTTTGTTTACTGTTGTTTTCTTACAGTGTGGCAATTAAATTTTAATTAAACACTTCTCTAAAAATTCTGCATTTATTATTTTCCAATTGTTCAACTAAAGAAATATCGTAGATGGAGGCACCAGTCTTGTGCTAACTTTTTTTTAACCATAAACGTTTTGCACAATACGACAGCACTTCACAACACTTCAAGGGAGACCTGCACGTGCTGGTGGTAGTCGTTCTTGAAGTAACGCAAATAATTAAGAGGGTTGTATCTTCTGAATCCCAACCCATCACATATTTGAACGCACATCCACTACCGCACTCATTCTATTTTTCAACGTGTCAAGAGCCATTTTCAAATATTAAAGCAAGAAAAACCCTCAGCATTTCCACCTATTACTCATTTCTGCCATCACGCCAAACACATTTCGACAGTTTCTCATTTTCTTTTTTCCTCGCACTTCGTCGACGCAGAAAATTTAGAATTGCACGTCTCTTGTCTCCAAACTCCCTCTCTCCCTCCTCGTCTGACTTAATTGTGGCAGTGACCTAAGTTGTTTCAAATATGTTTCTCGCAACTCTTTCGACATCCTCCCTCCCCTTGACCTTCACAGAGTTATGGTCATGATGAACAAGGCTCTATGAACTCAATTAATATTCACCTTTAGTTCTTGTCGGTAGTTTGTTTATGTTCCAAAAAGAGATCTCTCCTATTGTTTATATTAATATCTTTCGTTTTGTTTGTGTTCGAACGTTATTGAAAATATCCTCAAAAAAAATTAATTTGTCCAAACTTTGGAACCCTCTGCATGTTTGTTTTCCCTTTGCTACAATCTGAATCACTTTAAAAGTTTAAACCTGCTGTATTAGAAAATCTAACCTTTCACTCTTTATCAAAAAGGTAATTGTATGAAAACATCCATTGCTTACATACACTTAGGAAAGAAAACAACAACCAATGTTAACATGCATTCCGTGTAAGGAGGCCACCAGTCTGCTGAACTGGGTCGCAGCAACCCATCAGCTGACCAGCGAGCAATAAGGTCTCCCCTGAGTTCACGAAGACAAGTCTTTAACAAGTCAGTGCGGCCTTCGTTAGGGTTCGACCAAGACCACCTCACTGCGGCGCCACACAGGGCAAGAACACTCCTGACATGCTCAGACGACAGCTGCCGAGGACCAAACAGAGGGAATGTATTAAAAACTACTGTTTGATTCCTTTTCCCTCCACATTATCACATCAGCGCCAGTCAGTCGCCTCAAACAATAACGAGTGAAGTAATTAATCGTATTGGCGCCACTATAATGAAAAATCAAGCATCACGTGACACGGGTTCACAATTTCAGCGTCTTACTCAATTAATTTCAAAAGGCTCCGGCGGAATTCATAGGTTTTTATCATTCTGATAGCTTAACAACGATTTCACATCATTAAAAGGAAAAACATCCATTAGAACCTGAGTTTTTTTTTTTTTTATCACTGGAGAACAAACTTAATGGGAAAATAAAAGTGTGAAAGTATTTGCCCCCGAGCATCACTCATCAAAGAACACGTCAGTCTGTCCGACACTAAAGTGCTTCAATTAACGGCAGGATGTGAAATTCATTGGTGTGAATAAACAACGTCATGATTTGACTTCGTATCTTTCCTCACCCCGCTGTCACTGCTTCAACCTTCACAGCAATCCAGTGCCTCGGTTTTGATGTAATGAATAGTTTGTTACTAGACTAAACATTTAATCTATTGGTAGTCGGAAGGATTTTCAAGTGCGTTTTCATGACTCTAGTGATGGATGAAGAGTTCGCCGTTATATGTAAAGAAAATAAATAAAAAAAACTTCAAATACGCTCTCACTATCTCTGTGTTTAGCGTGTTCCTTCACTCTCACCTCCTCTGACCTTGGAACTCTTCACTGGACTCATTTAAGAGGGATATTTCAAGACATTTATGGAGGTTTCAAGACATTTATCCCTTTTTTTTTGGGGGGGCCAACTCTCTTAAACCTGCACGGGGACTGGCAACTACCAGATTTTTTTTGTTTAACTTTTCTGTTGTCCTTTGCCAGTTTCCCCTCTTACATAAAAAAAAAAGCTCAGTAGGGCGACAAGCATCACATCTTACGGTGGAAACAAAACTTAAATTACTGTAAAATAATACACGTGAACAAACTTTTGGCCTTAACTGTATCAACGAACCACCTCGGGAACAAAACGACTCGCCTCTTTGGAAATCTTTCACTTTGGTCTTTCAAGGGCGCTGTGTTTGCCTTGCTTGTGTCCCTAATTTGTTTGAAAGCCCCTCGCCTGCCGCCTTTTGTTGCAGCACAGCCTTCAGCAAAGTTGGTCGCCTGAGTAACAGTACGAGAGATTGAGGTTTCTTTAAGTTGTTCCCATTCAGTGTGAGTGTACCCATAGTGTATGTGTGTGTGTGTGTGTGTGTGTGTGTGTGTGTGTGTGTGTGTGTGTGTGTGTGTGTGTGTGTGTGTGTGTGTGTGTGTGTGTGTGTGTGTGTGTGTGTGTGTGTGTGTGTGTGTGTGTGTGTGTGTGTGTGACGAGGACGAAGATAAAGGACTGGGATCTTTTCTTATAGCAACTTTTCACTAACGAACAAAGTCTAAAAGAAAAGTTATATATTTCACCTATTTTTACTTCCACCTTTGGTTATTCAGACTTCCTATTTTACCTTTTCATTTTTTATTTCTACTTTTGAATATAGTTTTACCCATTTTGTGTTTTCTGCTCTTCCTTTTTTTTTTCTCTCTCTCTCTTTTTGATTGACGTCGAATGTGAAGAGAGAGGAAAGGTGTAAAATGCATGATAAAAAAAAAAGCAAACATAAAATCGTACTACCATTATTTGTTTCCCTCTTATTTCTATATATTCTGCACATCAGTTTCCAGTCTGATTCCCTCGATGATATTCTGATGTAGTGCTTTCAGACACATTTCCACACCCCAATGTTCTCTCTGTTCTATCCTATTAGTTGGAATTATGGATATCACTTTATCTTTAAATCTTCAACGTGTAGGGATTCGTTTCTTACTAGGTAGTTTCAAGAAGGAGGAGGAGGAGGAGGAGGAGGAGGAGGAGGAGGAGGAGGAGGAGGAGGAGGAGGAGGAGGAGGAGGAGGAGGAGGAGGAGGAGGAGGAGGAGAAAGAAGAAGAAGAAGAAGAAGAAGAAGAAGAAGAAGAAGAAGAAGAAGAAGAAGAAGAAGAAGAAGAAGAAGAAGAAGAAGAAGAAGAAGAAGAAGAAGAAGAAGAAGAAGAAGAAGAAGAAGAAGAAGCAAAAGAAGACAGAAGATGAGGATAACGCTCAAACAGAAGGAAAAAAGATGCAGTTCCTGATGAAGATAACGATGGTGATAGAAACTAAAAAGAATACATAAAATAAACAGATGTAAATAGAGACACGCACTTCAAAGGTAAGACGAGAACTAACAACTACCTGGAAATCATTAGTCGAGCACAGGCTGTGATAAAGGTGGCCTGTCGAATGTCACGTGGAGACTGCGCTCATTAATAAGGTGTATCATTACGATGACCTCCATTCAAGACCCACTAGTAATGCAATACCAATCTGCACCTCCATTGCTATTCACAGTACAACACACATGACATTTGTCCCAGACTTTTGGCTAACTCTACTAACCTTCTAGGGACTGGCAATCAAGTGGGCCTTTTTTTCCTCATATTTTTTGTTCCCTTTGGCCACGCATACAGACACACACAATCACACACACACACACACACACAAGATAAAATAGAACGAAAGCCAAAGAAACAATAGGAAGTAATTACTCAGACTATATATAAAGCATAAGTTATAAGTAATGTTACAAGCCGGAAGCAGAAATAGACTAATTTTTACCCCGACCCTCTAATAAGAGAAACAGGCGAAGGGCGGCACGGGAACCCAACACAGCCCAACACAGCCCAGCCCAGCCCAGCCACCCTGATCCGCCTTGCCCACCCTGACCCGTCACATCCGATTTCCAGCCCAGCCCACCCAACCCTGACACACACGCTACTCTATCCCCTGCAGGCTGTATTCGAGGTATCCCTGACCGCACTGCTACACACCACACCACACTACACCGCACCGCAACACTCTACACCACCAAAAGTCATCACTACACACCACATAACACACCACAGTACACTACACATCAATTCACGCTTCATAACACTACTAAACACACCAGAACACACGAAATCATCACCACACGCCTCAGAAAAGCCGCAAAATACACCACACATCACCTCATTACTTCAAACAACACGACACACCACCACTAAGGTCTAACAACAGCCGTGAAATACAAAGCACACCACCAACACACCACGCCTCATCACCACAGGGGTTTTGCTTCCACGCCCTGCTACTCTCCAGCCATCTGCCGCCGTGAAAGCCTCCCTGAGTAACCTTGCACCGCCTTTCATGGTAAATTAACCTCCGCGCAGAAATGCAACATATATTATGAGAAGAGTAGAGTACGTGAGGAAGAGGAAGAACTTAAAGAGGAATGCATAAATAGGATGTATGATTATTGTATATTAGAAAAAAATGGGATAAAATTGTCAATGTTAGTGATATTACCTCATTTATTTATTTTTCAATGAAGTGACGTTTTCTGCATTCTTGTTCTCTTGATAAACATGTGGAAGTAAATGTAAGAGGTGTTTTGTGAGTCAGTTATTTATTTATTTTTTTTTTTTTGGTGTGATGGTTCAAAGTTCTTGAAATGGAGCACACATGTTACAAAGACACACTAGAAGATTCCTCTTTGCCAATTGCGTGACACTAAGACAAGACTCTCTCTCTCTCTCTCTCTCTCTCTCTCTCTCTCTCTCTCTCAGGTGTTCGGGCAAGCAGGGTTAAGGTCATGAATTTCTACTGCACTTCGAGAAAACCTAATTTAGAAAGAGAATAAATTCGTGCAGACTTGAAGGTGAGCAAGGATGAGAGCAAAGGAGAAGAGAAACATGAATTAAGCATCACTTTCTTTCTCTTTCTCTCACTTCCCCTTGGCAGTGCTCACCTCCGCCTCTTTGATCTAAGGCCTTTGGTGGGCAAGGTTCTCTTACCACCAGACACAGAAGTGAATTTGATACCACGATTTCTGCAGTTCCCCTTCGCCACTTTTCCCAAGGTAGTACAAGGTTTCTATCTGTCTTGTAAGGGAAGGTGAGGTGAGTAAAGGCAAAAATGTCTCGTAGTGGAGGCTGAGAGTTAAGGAATAGTTTCTAGATATTCAATTGTAGTTTTTAATGCTGTATTGAATAGTGAGAAGGATGACGCTAAGCACATATCTCTCCTTATAGTGAAAAATGAATGCGATTTGATACAAAGTTTATACACTTAACCCATTCACTACTATGAAACGTTTTCATATTAATTCTGTTTACTGTTTAGTGATTCTATACAGTTTCAGAAACTTATGTAGGAATTGAAATAGTGAAGATTCTGAACACTAATCATTTGACCTCCATAGACCCTTCCTAATGTAAAAATGCGTCCCTGTACAGAAGGGGTTAAATTTTACAGCTCACACACTGGACCGTAGAAACATCATTAGAAACCCGTCTAGCTTCGACTGGAGGCTTTGAATGTAGCGGAGGTTCAGCGTTAAGTGTTTCAGAATAAGCTCCAATATTCCTCTCCTAACCTATACCACCTTACATAAAAACATAAAAAAAGAGGGAATCTGCACGAGGCATTCAGATTTACACGTGGCAGTCCCTGTATGAGAGAAGCTACTTAATTCCATCTATTATCCATATCTATAAATTCATCTAATCTTCTAAAACTCACTATTGACTCAGCACGAGCATAACCACTGAGTTCATTTCACCTCGTACTCATCAAGACTCATCCTTAGAACCTTCACACGAGTTATGACCGCCACTGTATGTATTTATAGTCACTGCCTCAAGTAAGGGAAAAAGATAAACAATTCAGTAAAAAGGTGACATGAAGTTGCTGGTTTGATGATTCCTGGGGTGAATGCGAGGTCAGTGGGCTGCGGGTGTGCTATATGTGGCGTGCTTTTTAATACCCTTTGCCTGAAACGACGGAAAAGAACAGTCAGCATAGAAGAGAAGTGTTGTAAATCTAAAGGTAAATGTCAGTGATAAAACGTTTCCATGCTCATCCAGATAATTGGCTGTCTGAGAGTACGTATTGGTTCATCCCTGTCATGTATTGTAAACCACAGCCTGGAGGAGTGAGAACATGAAGATTGGAAAAGATTGGTAGATGTTAGTGATTCAAGTATTGCTCTTGTGTCTCCTGAAGTGAAGGTCAGACTGAAAAATGTGAGACTGAAAATGTGAGACTGAAAATGTGAAACTGTGTGAGACTGAAAATGTGAGACTGAAAACGCAAGACTGAAAATGAGACTGGAAATGCAAGACTGAAAATGTGAGACTGAAAATGTGGACTGAAAATGCAAGACTGAAAATGTGAGACTGAAAATGCAACACTGAAAATGAGACTGGAAATGCAAGACTGAAAATGTGAGACTGTGTGAGACTGAAAATGTGAGACTGAAAATGCAAGACTGAAAATGCAAGACTGAAAATGTGAGACTGAAAATGTGAGACTGAAAATGTGAGACTGAAAATCTGAGCCTGAAAATGTGGACTGAAAATGTAAGACTGAAAATGCAAGACTGAAAATGTGAGACTGAAAATGTAAGACTGAAAATGCAAGACTGAAAATGTGAGACTGAAAATGTGAGACTGAAAATATAAGACTGAAAATGTGGACTGAAAATGCAAGACTGAAAATGTGAGACTGAAAATGCAAGACTGAAAATGCAAGACTGAAAATGTGAGACTGAAAATGTGAGACTGAAAATGTGAGACTGAAAATATGAGACTGAAAAGGTGGATTGAAAATGTGAGACTGAAAATGTAAGACTGAAAATGTGAGACTGAAAATGCAAGACTGAAAATGCAAGACTGAAAATGTGAGACTGAAAATGCAACACTGAAAATGTGAGACTGAAAATGCAAGACTGAAAATGTGAGACTGAAAATGTGAGACTGAAAATGTGAGACTGAAAATGTAAGACTGAAAATGCAAGACTGAAAATGTGAGACTGAAAATGTGGACTGAAAATGTAAGACTGAAAAGGTGGACTGAAAATGTGAGACTGAAAATGTAAGACTGAAAATGTGAGACTGAAAATGTGAGACTGAAAATGCAAGACTGAAAATGTGAGACTGAAAATGTGAGACTGAAAATGCAAGACTGAAAATGTGAGACTGAAAATGTGAGACTGAAAATGTGAGACTGAAAATGTGAGACTGAAAATGCAAGACTGAAAATGCAAGACTGAAAATGTGAAACTTTGTGAGACTGAAAATGTGAGACTAAAAATGTGAGACTGAAAATGCAAGACTGAAAATGTGAGACTGAAAATGTGAGACTGAAAATGTGAGACTGAAAATATGAGACTGAAAATGTAAGACTGAAAATGCAAGACTGAAAATGTGAGACTGAAAATGTGAGACTGAAAATATGAGACTGAAAATGTAAGACTGAAAATGCAAGACTGAAAATGTGAGACTGAAAATGTGAGACTGAAAATGTGAGACTGAAAATATGAGACTGAAAATGTAAGACTGAAAATGCAAGACTGAAAATGTGAGACTGAAAATGTGAGACTGAAAACGCAAGACTGAAAATGAGACTGGAAATGCAAGACTGAAAATGTGAGACTGAAAATGTGAGACTGAAAATATGAGACTGAAAAGGTGGACTGAAAATGTGAGACTAAAAATGCAAGACTGAAAATGCAAGACTGAAAATGCAAGACTGAAAATGCAAGACTGAAAATGCGTCATCTTACCTGCTGTGCTTTTTTTTTTTTAATCAATTTATTTTTGACACTGGAATATGGCAAAGAAAAGTGTGTTTAGGATTTTTTTTTACATTTTTCTCACCTTTCCTTATTTTACATATTCATTAACCTTACTTCATTAGCTTTTTTACTTTAATTTTAACTTACATTTCACTTTTTATGTCGTGAAAGTTTTGCTTCCTTATTTTTCCTGCTTATCTTACTATTTTTCATTTTGTTTTATCATGTTTCACGCTTTTCTGCTTTAATTTCCATCACTTTTTAACTTACACTTCGTTTCCTGCATGTGCCTGATGCAATATTTTCTGCCTGTAATGTGAGCCTGGTTTATAAAGCAGCGACTAATAAAACACACACACACACACACACACACACACACACACACACACACACACACACACACACACACACACACACACACACACACACAGCGGTTGAACACAATTTGAAAAGCTTCAGCAAATTTACAAATACAAACACAGAATATGGCCGTGACAGCAGCGCCATATTGCCTCGCACAATAAAACACTCGCCTGGCTTGCATTCATTCATATATTCGTTATTTTCTTATTCATTCATTCATTCTCTCTCTCTCTCTCTCTCTCTCTCTCTCTAATTTTATTACAACAATACTTGAAAAAAAAGTAGTAGTAGTAGTAGTAGTAGTAGTAGTAGTAGTAGTAGTAGTAGTAGTAGTAGTAGTAAAAAGAACAACAACAATAACAATAATAATAAAGTCTAATATCAATGGTAACCTTTCCTTCATATCCAACAAGAGAATCGAACAGCCTTCACCTCCAGTTAGTCAAACTCGCCAATCGATTCTGCAACACACACACACACACACACACACACACACACACACACACACACACACACACACACACACACATTATACATCCTCCTCTTCCTCCTTCCTCTCTCAAACTCTCCCCACTCTCTCTCTCTCTCCTTTCAAACACAAGCATCATCTATTTTTCCTTGTACTGCTATTACCATTATCATCATTACTATTTTTCCTTTACCCTTTACTACTTTTTTTTCACTATTCCCGGGAAAATGGGAGAGAGTTAGAAATATACCGCGTTTAATTTCCGCCAACTATTACGGGAACACTATAAATTTTGGGGGGCTTCGTGCGGCGCCTCGGAGGAACTGTTGGCATTCTTTCTGCTGCTCTGAAGACGATTACACTTGCTTGCGCGTCCGGGAGAGGAAGGGAAAAGGAAGGAGAGGGAAGGGAGGGAGGGAGGGAGGATAAGAGTCAGGAGCTACAGTTAAATAGATATACAGGCTACAGTTTGGCGATTGTCCTGAGAGAGATAGGGAGGGAATTTGAACGTGAGGGAAAGGAAGGGAAAAGAAAGAAGAGGGAGGGAAAAGGAAGGAGAAAAAGGCAAGGTAAATATGAAGAGGTACAGTTAAGTACTCAGATAAACAGACTACAGTTTGGCAATCCTTGAGAGAGAGAGATCGAAAGGGAATTTGAGCGTGAGGGAGAGGAAGGAAAAGGAAAGAGAGAGGGAGGGTAAAAAATGAGGAGGTACAGTTATATAGTTACTTAGACACACAAGATACAGTTTGGCGATCCTTGAGAGAGATCGAAAGGGAATTTGAGCGTGAGGGAGAGAAGGGAAAAGGAAGTAGAGGGAGAGTAAGTTATAATTTCTCAGGGTATAGTTTTGTGATTCTGAGAGATGGGAAGGGAAGGGAAGAAGAGAAGGGAAGAAGGGAAAGGATGAAGAAAGGGATAGAATAGGGTAGGAAGGGACAGTTGATAGGAAGAGAGAGATGAGAAGGAGAGGGAAGAAGGGAAGGGAGGAGGAAAGGATGAAAAAAAGGGATAAAAGAACAGGGTAGGAAGAGATAGCTGATAGGGAGGGAATAGCAAGGAAAATAGTAAGAAATGAAGAGGATAAAAACAAAGGAGAGAAAGAAAAAGATGGAAAAAAGGGAAGTGGAGAAGCAGGAGGAGGAGGAGTGAATGAAATATTGCTGGCAGTTAGACAAGCTGATCGAAAAACAAACACACAAAAAAAAAAACAGTAATTTTTTTGCCCAGCGAACAACAACATGAAGACAAAAGAGGAAACAAATGAATCATCAAATACTTTAACTTAATATTTTTTGGAGGCCATTTTATCCCCATTTATTTTACGTAACTGATACGATTTTTGTCTGTTTCATTTTCTACTTTTTTTTTTGGTTTAAACTCTCGTGTCTAAGTTTATTGCATCTCTCTCTCTCTCTCTCGTGTCAACTATCAAGTTCTCTATCCAACTATTTATCAATCTAATCATGTTTTATTGATATAACTTTATAATTCTCCATCAAATCACTATACCTCTCTCTCTCTCTCTCTCTCTCTCTCTCTCTCTCTCTCTCTCTCTCTCTCTCATTCAACTATCATTCTCTGCCACGTTATTCAGTTTTATTGATATAACTTTATAACATCGTCACTGATCTCTCTCTCTCTCTCTCTCTCTCTCTCCACCAAATAATGAGGTGAAATGTTATGATTAGTGACGCAGGTAACAACACGTTGACTGGTTGCCTTCCACCAAATAATGAGGTGAAATGTTATGATTAGTGACGCAGCAACGCACACGAGTCATTCAGCACGCCCCTGCCCACGCGCCCACGCTTATGCAGTTCTAATGGTTTATATTTCATTTATGCTTTTTTTGCTTTTTTCTTAATGCGTCTTGGATTTCTGCAGTTCTTTTTTTAGGTTTTGATTTCGGGTTGTTATTGTGGTGTGTGTGTGTGTGTGTGTGTGTGTGTGTGTGTGTGTGTGTGTGTGTGTGTGTGTGTGTGTGTGTGTGTGTGTGTGTGTGTGTGTGTGTGTGTGTGTGTGTGAATAAGTAAGTAAGAAAGTAAGTAAGTAAATAAATAAATAAATAAATAAATAAATAAATAAATAGGTAAGTAAGTAAGTCTCTCTCTCTCTCTCTCTCTCTCTCTCTCTCTCTCTCTCTCTCTCTGTGTGTGTGTGTGTGTGTGTGTGTGTGTGTGTGTGTGAATAATAAAGACACGCATTATCCGGTACTCTCTGAAGGGGAAAGCGGCCGCGGTGTTTGAGTCTTGAGTACGTATCTAAACATTGACTCAACATGCACTTCCTTCCCTCCCTAATGACTGACTGCCTCACTGCATCACTGCCTGAAAGAATAGCTGAGCACTTCGCTGCACCCAAGGCCGTCTGTACATACAAGAACTACTGGGAGAAAGAACAGAAGAATTGAAGAAAAATAAGTTGAGATTTGTGGGAAGTGATGATTCGGAAGAAAAGAAAGAAATAAACTGAAGAAAAAAAAAAGATGAGGTTTGTGTGAAGTGATCATGTGGTCGTCCAGAAAAGAAAAAAGACAAGAACAACAATAACAACAAAAATGAACTAGCTAAACAACCAACCAAACAACCTACGAATACAAAATTAACCACCACCACCACCAACAACAACACCAACAACAACAACAAGAGGGAGATTTTCAAGACATTTGTCCTTGAATTTTGGCTAATTGTCTATCAGTCTTTAAGAGAACTAGCATTATAAGTGGGCATTTTTCTTTTCATTTCTTTCCCCTTTTGGCTAGTTTCCCTCTTGCATAAAAAGAAAGCAATGAAATCAGCAAGATCAGGAGACACAGACCGATCAGCATCCGGGGCACCAAGACTCGGCCAAAGAAAACGGTGTAAGTATCTTCCTTTTTGGCGATAGATCGAAAACACATTAAGGTAATACAGCGCCAGTGACCGTAATGGCCCGCTAAAAGGGAGAGGCCGAGCGGGAGATTCGCCTTGTATCGAGAAAACAATAATCACACTGCAGTAATACCGAGACTCGTAATGGAAAGAAGAAGCAAAACTATTCCTCTTTAAGTCTAAACACAATCCACAGAGGTAGTTCTCAGGGGGAGCCACTTCAAATATCGTCGCTTTTATAGGACAAGTTACAAGAAAACATGATCTCAGAGTTATTACCGAGGAGAATTATGCAAGGAACCATAGTAAATTTCGTTCTTTTATAGGCTCTCAGTGACTTAACAGTAATTGGTTCATGAAATCATCGGTCTCTGAAGTTTGATTGGTACATATAAAAAGAAATTATATCAACACAGTCCAAGCAATATCAGTAGCGCTCCTGTAAAAATAATAAGAGACGGACACTGGCAAAAAAGAAGTAGAGTAGACAGAAAGACAGATAAACAAACACACAGACCAGAGACACAGAGTAAAATAGAGAAATAAAGAAAAAACAAAAGTTATCACCAGCATTCCAATAAAAAAAGATTGTACAGAAGAGACAGAGACCAAAAATGAACAGACAAAAAGAAACACACAAAACAAAATAAAAACACAGACAACAGAAAAAAAAAAAAATTGAAAAATACAAGAAAAACAGAGAAGTGAAAATAATTAAAAGAAAAGCAAAATAAAAAAAAACATACAAATATACACCAAAAAAAGAAGCACAGACAGATAGACAAACACACAAGCAACACACACAGACCAGAGACACATCAAGTTATTAGTAGCATTCCAGTAAAAATATAATAAAAAGAGACAGACAGACAGACAGACCAAAAATGAAGAACAGACAGAAACAGACACACAAACAAAATAAAAACACAGACAACAGAGAAACAGAGAAAAATTGAAAAATACAAGAAAAAAACTGAAAAATGAAAATAATGAAAAGATACATACAGACATACACCAAAGAAAAAAATAGACAGAAAGACAGACACACAAACATAAAACATAAACCAGTGACCACAGAGGAAAAACAAAAGGAAACACAAAGGAGACAAACAGGCATAGACCAAAAGTGAAAAAGAAAGATAGAAAGACAGAAACACAAACAAAAACACACACACTACACGTACACAGATCAAAAATAGAAAAAAAAAACAAGAAAAAATATTCAGTAGCATTCCAGTGAAAAATAATAGTGAAAAAAGAGAGAGAGAGAGAGAGAGAGAGAGAGAGAGAGAGAGAGAGAGAGAGAGAGAGAGAGAGAGAGAGAGAGAGAGAGAGAGAGAGAGAGAGAGAGAGGCACACAAACAAAATAAAAACACAAACAACAGAAACACAGAAAAAAATAGAAAAATAAGAAGACAGAAAGGTAAAAAATAATGAAAAGAGACGAACAAACATAGACCATAAAAAGGAAGAAGAAGAGACAGAAAGACAGACACACAGACCACAGAGACACAGACCACAGAGACACAGAGGAATATAAGGAAAAAAAAAGTTATCAGAAGCATTCCAATAAAAATATTAAAAAAAGGGAAAGATAGACATCGAACAAAAAATAAAGAAGAACAGAACAGACAGAAAGAAACACAAACACAGAGAAAAAGTAGAAAAAAAAAACATCAAAGTGAAAAATAATGAGAGGAAACGGACAAATATAGACCAAAGCAGAAGAGACACAAAAAAAAAAAAAGACACACACACACACACACACACACAGACACAAAAAGAAGAGACCACAAAGACACACACAGAGAAAACAAAAAGAAAAACAAGAAAAACAGCAATGTAGAGTGGCAGGGAGCAGAACAGACACTCGAACGATTAAATATATATATAAAAAAAAAAAGAGACGAAAAGACACATACAAAAAAAATAAATTGACCACAAACACACACAGAGAAAAGTAATAGAAAAAACAAGGAAAACAGCAAAAGTAGACTGTCAGGGAACCCAACAGACACTCGAACAATTAAATATGATCCTGACCCAACAGTGTCCCAACCCAACACGGCCAAATAAAGAAAATCGAAGAATTCATAGCGGCAAATGTTTCTTTATACACAGATCCAATTTCTTTTTATGTCTCCTGCGCCCCACAAACACTCCCTTAGACAGTAACAGCTGCAGTATGTTTTTTTTCCCTTTCTTCCCTTTTTTAACAGCAGACAACTAGTAACCCAGCGCATCTGCTTCTTTTTCTTTTCCCTCTTCATTTTTTTTAGTAAGGGATAATATTGTTCTGTTTAATATGTTATGTTTGCAGAAGTGGCCATTATTCTTTTATTTATTTGTTTTCCTATTTTGTTTTTGTTACGTCAGAGTACAAAATTCGCGTTTTTTTTTTTTTCATGTATGTTGTTAATGTTGTTTTTATCAAGTGGGATTTCATATTTTTGTTTTTCTTCTATGGCATCTCTTATTTCTTGGTTCTTTTCTATTTTTTTCCTTTTTCCTTTCTTTTTTTCGTGTCGTGCTTTTTTTTCGTTTTCGAGTATTTATCTAGTGGATCTCATCTTTTTTTTTTTTTTCCATGGCATTTTCTTATTTCTTTCTGTAAAACGTTCTACTCTATGTTGTTTCTTTCATTCTCTCTCTCTCTCTCTCTCTCTCTCTCTCTCTCTCTCTCTCTCTCTCTCTCTCTCATCCTATTAACCCCTTCATTACCACAACTCGTTTTAATACTCATTCTGCATACTATTTGGTGATTTAATACAGCTTCAGAAACTTATGTGGGGGATTAAAATAGTGAAGATTCTGTACATTAATCTTCTAACCTCCATAGACCCTTCCTAATTAAATAAAATAGTCAAATCATATCCAAAATTCAAGGTAGAAATGCGTCCCAGTTTTGAAAGAGTTCACTTAAAATTTTCTTCCTGCTTCGCCGTTTACATTATTCACACGTTATGCATTTTTCTTTTAACCTCTTTTCTCGTTTTCTTTCCTTTCCCACTCTCCTTTCATTTCTACCTGACATTTCCTCGCACCTTTCCCCATCCAACCGCTCCTCTTTTTCCCATTTCCCCCCCATGCTCTATCACGCTGGCACATATTCCATCTCCTTACCTTCTCTCTGCCATAACAGATTTTTCACTCCTTACACTTTCCCATCGTCTCTTTTTCCTCCTAGATTAATTTTTTCCTCTTTTTTGTGAGTTTCTTCATCTACTTTTTTGGTAACTTCCACTCCTTGTGTCCTATTCCGTTTCAGACTATTATTATTTCCCTACTTTTTCCTTCCTTCTTCTCTCCTTGTCCTTCCCATTACACATTCCCCACCGTCTGTTTTCCTCCCAGATTCCTTTTTCTCTTTTTTGCGGGTTTCCTCATCTTTTTTTTTTTTTTTGCTAACTTTCACTCCTTGTATCCTATTCCATTTCACACTATAACTATTTTTTTTTCCGACTTTTCTTCTCTCCTTCTTCCTTTCCGTTCCTTTCTTTTCTATTTCCCCTTCTCCTTGTCTTCTTTTTTAGTGGACATTTCATGCAATATCCAACTCCTTATAACTTCCTGGCTGTATTTTCACCTCTTCCTCTAGTCTCACTGTCTCCAATGTACTTTTCTTATTCCAAATCCTCCTTTCGTTCTTTTTCTCTTTAATCCTTTCATACCAACCTCCCTTATTCTCCTTCCTACACACTTCAATTTCCTTCTCTACTCACGCTGGCCGAGATATGATTTCCGATTTCCAAATCCTGCTTTCCCTTTCCCCTTCCTGCTGGCATCCAACTCCCCACACTATTCCTGCTGCCTCCTGCTCCTGCTTCTCCTCCTCCTGCACCTTCATGGACGCCACAAAATCCCACAAAACGCCACAAAACTCCACAAAACGCTACGAATTTCAGTGCAACCAAACAGACACGACCCTTCTCCTGCTGTGTCAGAATTGGAGAGGCGACCCCCTACTAGTCTCTCTCTCTCTCTCTCTCTCTCTCTCTCTCTCTCTCTCTCTCTCTCTCTCTCTCTCTGTATTCTCTCTCCCGGTGTAGTGGTCACAATTTGCCTCCATGTCCGCTTCACACAAACTTCCACTTAAGTATCTGCTGAGTCTGAAATGCGATGCCGCGGCGACCTTGTTTGCCCTGACCAATCACTGAGCTTTACATGACCCACTCTTCTCCGTCCTGCCGCCTTAAATGCCTCTTGTCTTCCTCGCTTCCTTTCCTGCCTTTCTCCCATGTTTAGTTTTCTTTTTATTCCTTTTCTTTTACTTTTTCTTAACACACAAAAAAATGGGTAGGTTATATTTTCTTTCTCTCTCTTCTTTCTTTTTTCTTTTTTCTGCGTTCATTTTTCCCTTCAATGAGATGGGAAAAAACTAGATCCACACTGAGAAATCCTCCGATATCTTCCTTCTTTCCTTCACCCCGGAGAGAGGATTCCCATTCCTTCACTACTTTACTTCACTCCGTCCCCAAAACATGTTCCTCTTCCCTTGCACCTTCCTTTCCCTGAGAAGGTGCTGCAGTCTTCTTTTTTGTACCCAAACCTCTCTCCCTTCTCCCCCTCCCCACCTCTTCCTCTTGCTCCTTTCTCTCCTCTAAAGAAAATTCCCTTACCTCCTTTCCTAGCAAGAACAGAAATGCGTCGTCCTCCCTCCACACCTTAAAATGACTTCCATTCATCCCTTATTGCTCCTAAATGGTTCTCTTACACGAGACTCGCCCAACTTAAAGTGATATTCCTCCTTTCTTCACCTCACTCTGAAGACTTCCTTGCAAACTAACGCTCCCTCTTCTTTCCTCCGGTGTTTCTTTCCTCTGTCTTGTCTCCGTCTCTTTTTTTTCGTGTTCTCTCATTTGTTTGTCTTTGGTCTTTTGTTATTCATTCACATTCATTTTGTTTTTCTAAGGCCACAAATTCCTTTCTTCCGTCTTTTTTCTGTCTTTTTTCTCTCTTCCCTTTCTTTTTCATTCCCTTCCGAAAGAGCATACTTCTTTTCTTTTATTTCTATCCTTTCCTATTTTTCCATCTTTTTATCCCTTCTCTTTCTTTTTCATTCCCTTCTGAAATACACCAAACCACATTTTCTCTACTCATTCCTTTCTTTTTCATTTCTATCCTTTCCTTCATTTTCCTCTTTATTCTTAACACCATCTTCAAACTAACAAACCGGCCGATCCTTCCTTCTTCCTCTTACCCTTCCTAATTTACCCTCCCATTCTTTCATTCCCTATTCAAAAGCTAACACTCCCACACACTCTTCCTTTCCCTACTCCAGAGATACCTCACCCTTCTCCCTCTCCTCCAGTCAGTCCACCATTCCACGCGCCGCACCTTCCAGTACAGGTAAATTTGAGCGGGACACAAGACGGAGAAGTGCAATGCGTCCTGGTACTTTGAGGTCAGTTAATCGGCCAAAGTGAGACTCCTTAACGAGGCTCGGGAGGAAAGGACTGACACGAAACACGAAAGGACTCTAAGCATTGAGGAAGAGATGAGGATGAAGTTGACGTGACACGGTTGGCGGAGCATGAAAGAGGGTAGGATCAAAATGAAGAGGAATGGAAATTTACAGGACGTGAAATTGAGGGGGTTGAAAAAAAACACTTACATTAATTCCTTCGGTACTGGGATACATTTTTACCTTGAGATTTGTGTACCATTAGACCGTTTTATTGACATTACGAAGGGTCTATGGAGGTCAGAAGATTAATGGCCACAGTCTTCATTATTCTAATTCCACCTCATAAGTTTCTGAAGATGTATAAAGTCACCAAAGAGTATGCAGAATGAATATGAAAAGAGTCATGCTACTCAAGGGGTTAAAACGACGGGGAGAGAAAATTTACTAGACATGAAATTGAGGAGGTGAAAAATACTTACTTTAAAGGGATACACAGTGAGCAAGAGGAGTAGATGAGAGAAACATGACGCGGTGGATGGAAGGTAAAAGAGAAGGGAGAATAAAAAGAGGAGTAAGAAGAGAAAGGGAAGATGCAAGGCGTGAAAATGGGTAAAAAAAGCAAAAAAAAAAACCTTATCCATTAAGGAATGTGCATTGTGGAAGAAGAGTAGATAATAGAAACGTGACGCAGCTGAATGAAAGACGAGGGGATATAAAAAATAAAGGAGAAAAGGGAGAAAGGAAAGATACAAAAGGCTGAATTGTGATAATAGGAGGAAAGATGCAAAACGTGGTACAATAAAGAAAAAAAAAAAAACAGAAGTATAAAGAAAAGGCTCGATTTATTAAAGAAGCATTGTACTTAAAAAAAAAAATGTACCGACTGACACTAAATTCTTAAAAAAAAAAAAAAAACTAAAAGAATTGACGCAAAATTGTGAAAAATACTGTATATAAAGAACTGGAAAGAAAAATAAATAAAAAAAAAAAATCCACTTGTCTATGCAAAACCGTAAAAAAAAAAAAAAAAAAATGAACACTTTACATCAATTAACGTAAAACAGAAAACCAAGTAAAGAAAACACTGTACGCATTAATGAATCCGTTTTCTCTCACAAACAAAACAATTGACAAAATAGAAGAAAAGAAAACGTGAACGGGTGCTACCTCGCCATACTCCGACGTTTATCTCAAGAGTTTTAATGGAAAAATCAAAGAAAAAACACACAAAACAAAGATACTGCACTCCATTTTCTATTTCCCGAGAATTTTACGGGAGACTTGAAAAAAAATGTCACGTAATCTTTAAAATGAGCTTTGTTATGATCATATGAGAGAGAGAGAGAGAGAGAGAGAGAGAGAGAGAGAGAGAGAGAGAGAGAGAGAGAGAGAGATTGATGGGTTGTAGGAGGCAATGTATGGGAAGAAAGAGAGAGGGATAAAGGGATGGAGGGAATGGTGCAAAATGGAAGTGAAAGGCATGAGAGGTGATAAATGAGTGAAAGAGAGATAAAAGAGAGAGTAAAGTGAATGAAATGGGTCAGAGAGAGAGAGAGAGAGAGAGAGAGAGAGAGAGAGAGAGAGAGAGAGAGAGAGAGAGATTAAATGCAGCCATCCATCATCCTTTCAATATCAAGCAAAGAAGAAAATCTCGATAAAAGCTAAAATATTGTACACGTGTCCTTTTTTTCATTATTATTTGTCTAAAACATAATAAATAAATAATAAAGAAAAAAATAATTGTAATAGTCACCCTTGAAGTCCCACACTGCATCCCACCTCTCGTTTTCTGTTAAGTTTAAGAAATTGAGGAGAAAATGGGACAGAAAACGAACTCTAGGGTAGACTGAAATAAAAGCCGCCATTAGGGATTCTATAAATGACCAACTGCCTCTCTGCCGCGCGTCACTTCACACCCTCACCAAGCCTGGAATGGGCGGGCGGGTCTGGACGAGTGTTTTTACTATTTTACACTTTAGTCATCACCACCACCACCACCACCACCACTACCATCACCACCACTATCACCACCACTATCATCACAACCACTACCACCACTACTACCACCACTACTACTACTATCACCATTATCACCAGCAATACCACCTACTACTACTACTACTACTACTACTACTACTACCTCCACCACTTCTACCACCACCACTATTATCAAAACCACCACCACTACAACCATCACCACCACCACCACTACTACTACCAACACTACCACCACCACTACTACTATCACCAACACTTGTCAAAACCAGCACCATCACCACTACTACTACCACCACTACCACCACTATCACCACCAAAACCATCACCATCATGCCATCTTCACCATCACCACCATCACCACATCACCAGCAAAGGATTGAAAGCTGGTGAAACGGGATTATAAAACAGGACACGCGTTTCTGACTATTCAAAAGAGAGAAGGAGAAAATGGTACATAAAAACATCACTACCTTCTATGTTTCCTATATGCGTTGAGGTGATGGTTGAATTGAAAGAGACAAGAAGAAAGTGGTATTTTACTTGTAAGCTGAGTGGTAGACGAATGGAAAAGACACGATAATGACGTTGTTTGTGACTAATCAGTAGAGACTTGTTTGTATAAGATGATATGCAATGATGAATGGAGGACAACAGATGGGTATAAGTAGACATGTTTCATACAGCAACCTACTTCTTGAAACTACCCTTACGTTCATGTGTTATTGATACGTAAATTCATCCTCGGGTTTCCACAATTACGAGTTTATCACACACCACGTTGATTTGCCACATAGACACAGTTATTCCTTCATTATTTGTGTTGTAGTTCTCCTTTCCATCGTTTCTGACTATCCATCCGGGTTATTTCACATATAACATTCAGTCTCTTTTTCTCTCCCTTTCCCACTCAAGTCCACGTGGATAATTTTGCTTCACAGACTCTTATTTGCTTATTACTTGTGTTTTATTTCTCATTTTCCATCGTTTCTGACTATCCATCTCAGTTAGTTCACACATTTCATTCAATCTCTTTTTGTCTGCCTTTCTCATGTAAGTCTCAGCGCCATACTGGAGGAGGAGGAGGAGGAGGAGGAGGAGGAGGAGGAGGAGGAGGAGGAGGAGGAGGAGGAGGAGGAGGAGGAGGAGGAGGAGGATGACAATAAAAACGATGACAAAGAAAACAAGGAAGAGGACGATTACGAGGGAGAAGACAAAAAGAAGAAAGAAGAAGGAGGAGGAAGAAGAGGAGGAGGAGGAGGAGGAAACGTATAATAAAACATCATTATCCCTTCATACAATACTCTCTTTGCATTCATTCCAAGTGCCCAACTTTCAAACAGTCTATTCATGCCTTCTAACACTCCTCCTGCTTCCTTCAACCACCACGCTCTCACCTCTGTCTCTCCTCCTCCATTCACCGCTGTTGTATATATATGAAGCTGTCTACCTCTTCCACCTCCTCACCATTCAGACTTACATTCATCCCACCACCTGCTTCTCTAGTGCTCTTCATTACCTTATTCTTTTCTTCCTTAACCTCTCCTCCTACGCACCCAAGCCTCTAATATAGTTGATTTTTCTGTATCTGTCACCAATTTGTCTTTCAGAACTTGATACTTTCATAAATAACTTGATTTTTAACCCCTTCTGTACCATGATGCGTTCTCATATCAATTTTGGTTACTATTTGGTGATTTTATACAGCTTCAGAAACTCATATGGGAGATTAAAATAGTAAAGACTGTGGCCATTAATGTTCTGACCTTTACAGAGCCTTCCTAATGTCAGTAAAATGATCTAATCGGACACAAAACTCAGGAAAAATGCGCCTAATTACTGAAGGGGTTAGAGGTGCATTTATAGATTTAAGTCAAGCCATGTTTCCCAGGAGCATTTGCGACTGCAGTAAGAGTGTAAACAAACGAATATCTCGACAACAAGAAGAAGGAATTAATACAGCAGTAATTGGAAAGCTTCAAATAAGATCATGAAAGACACAAACACTACTAAAGAAAAAAGAAAAGAAAAGAAAGTAAATAAGGTGGAAAAAAAGTCTTCACTCTTTATATAAAACAAATAAATTGTAGCCGCATATTATCATACATTTTATCTTGACTTTACTGCAAAATACCAATGTTTTGAAGGATATTTCGGTGGTTCTATTCATAAATTAATCACTTCAGTATTTTTAACATGAGTTTCGAATATGATCAAAAAATTCTATTTAAATTAGCAAGGGTCTATGGAGATTAATGGCCACAGTCTTCATTATTCTTATCCTCCATATGAGTTTCTGAAGCTGTATGAAATCACTAAATAGGAACCAGAATGAATATGGAAATGCGTCTTGGTACTGAAGAGTTTAATCCGCTAAACAAATATTCTATAAAAATTCTTAAAAACCTATCTAATATTTTTAGAGAGAGAGAGAGAGAGAGAGAGAGAGAGAGAGAGAGAGAGAGAGAGAGAGAGAGAGAGAGAGAGAGAGAGAGAGAGAGAGAGAGAGAGAGAGAGAGAGAGAGAAGCAGTAAAGAAAACGAGACTGACTTGACACAGTTCACGGTATCGAACGAGTGAGGAGAAACCGACTTAATGGAGGCGGCGGCTGAGAGGAGGCGGCATTAGCGTGGCCATCGCGGAAATCCATGTCCAAGTCCAGCTTACGTGGCCCAGTTTCCAGTTTCCAGTTTCCAGTTTCCTCCCCAAGTCAGTAAACGTTTCAAAATCCGCCGCGTTTCGCCCTTGAATTTATGTCTCCATGTGACTCCCGCAACTGAGGAGGAGGAGGAGGAGGAGGAGGAGGAGGAGGAGGAGGAGGAGGAGGAGGAGGATAATGACAACGACGAAGACGAGGAAAACGAGAAGGAAGATGAGAACGAAGAAGAGGACGATTGTGAGGGAAGACGATATGGAAGAGGAGGAGGAGGAGGAGAAGGAGGAGGAGGAGAAGAAGAAGAAGAAGAAGAAGAAGAAGAAGAAGAAGAAGAAGAAGAAGAAGAAGAAGAAGAAGAAGAAGAAGAAGAAGAAGAAGAAGAAGAAGAAGAAGAAGAAGAAGAAGAAGAAGAAGAAGAAGAAGAAGAAGAAGAAGAAGAAGAAGGTCTAAAAATAATTAACTGAAAAAATGAAAGAAGAATCACAACACGAATAAAAAAAAGTCCAAAGAAAAGGGAAAAAAAACACGAACTAAAAACAAAACCACATCAAATCATCAAATTTAGAATACCAACACAAAAAAATAAACTCAACCTCAAAAAAAAAAAAAAAAAAATCAGAGAAAAACAAAACAAAGGAGGAGAACAAGAATAGAAGTTAAACAACATTCCCTTTACAAAATATAACCTAACCTAACACACATCACCACACACCACCACACATCACCACACCAACACCACACATCACAATACCACACATCACAATACCACCAACACCACATCACACAATACCACACCAACACCACACATCACACCAATACCACACCAACACCACACATCACACCAATACCACACGAACACCACACATCACCACACATCACCACACCAACACCACACATCACACCAATACCACACGAACACCACACATCACCACACATCACCACACCAACACCACACATCACACCAATACCACACGAACACCACACATCACCACACCAACACCACACATCACACCAATACTACACATCACCACACCAACACCACACATCACCACACATCATCACACCAACACCACACATCACCACACCAACACCACACATCACCACACACCACCACACATCACTACACCAACACCACACATCCCACCAATACCACATGAACACCACACATCACACCAATACCACACATCACCACACATCACCACACACACTAACACGTCCATACCACATTTATCCCAGAGACTCTTAACCAAGGGAACTGGCAATCAAGTGGGCCTTTTTTTGTTATATATTGAAAATGTATCCATGCTTATTCATGAAAATTTTCCCTTGCTTTTCCATGAGAATTTTCCTTGCTTATCCATGAGAATTTACCCTTTTACAGCGAGAACTTCTAGAATCGTTGGTGACTTCTGAAAATTACCAACTTCTCATACAAAAAAAAAAAAAAAAAAAAAGAGAACAAGATACATTAGACCCACCAGAGATAAGCAAGCTGGAAAATCAATCCCAGT
Source organism: Portunus trituberculatus (assembly GCF_017591435.1). NCBI lineage: Eukaryota > Metazoa > Arthropoda > Malacostraca > Decapoda > Portunidae > Portunus > Portunus trituberculatus. The sequence goes on from NC_059293.1 coordinate 16,472,657, forward strand.
CTTTTTATTTATACCACGTGGGCTTTTCACGGGAATTTCTGGGCTAAAGGGGATACTTTTTGTGGTACCTCCTATCTCAAAGCCCACCCGCTAGGAAACCCTTTGCCCCGAGTGAGAAAGCCCAACCTACACTCGGACCGTGGACAGGATTCGAACCAGTGCGCTTGGAGACCCCTCGGACCCCAAAGCACGCATGGTTCCACTGTTATATAAAAGTAATATTGGCTTTCACTGGAGGCTGCGGCGGAGAAGACTGATGGCAATGGCGCAGATATGTACCAAGGATCCCCAAATGTTCAGTTTACGACGTCGCCCACCCACTCGTCTTGCGGGGAGTGTCATTCCAGCCACATCGCATCACACCCCAGCTGCCCACGTGGTCCGCTCAGCCAAGACACAGCAGAGGGAGAACAGAGGCACAGCAGAGAAAAAAAAAGGGACAGCAAAGGCAAAAGAGACACAGCAGAGGGATATGAGGGACATCAAAGACAGGAGGGACAAAAGTGGCAAGGGAGACAGCAAAAGGACAAGATGAACAGCAAAGGAACACGATGAACAGCAAAGGAACAAGATGAACAGCAAAAATGACAAGATGAACAGCAAATGAACAAGATGAACAGCAAAATGACAAGATGAACAGCAAAAATGACAAGATGAACAGCAAAAAGAACAAGATGAACAGCAAAAAAAGACAAGATGAATAGCAAATGAACAAGATGAACAGCAAAAAGGACAAGATGAACAGCAAAAGGACAAGATGAAAAGCAGAAGCACAGCAGAGGGCAGGAGACACAGTAAAGGCAAAGGATTAACAGCAAAGACAGTAGAGGAACAAGAAACACAGCAAAGATTCATTACACACTCGATCCTAACAAAGAGGATTCTGAAACTATATATGGTGTGGATGCATCTCTCTTTTAAAGGTTGATGCTCACTGGAATGATCTTAAAGAAATAACATAAAGAAAATTAAGTAAATGCGAGGTTTTTTGGACGCTACCTTGAGATCAATTTCCTATTATTTTTATTTTCTTCTCAATCAGAAAGGAAAAGTTTAGTGGAATTTAAACCTTAACGTCAACAGGAAAGAAAGCTTTTTTTTATTCTTTATTCATTCTATTTCACTTCTAATTCTCACAATAAGCTCCTCAATGTACCCTTAGTAACCGCTATTTTCATATATCTTCGCTTACAAAACACAGCATTCTCTTTTTCTATCATTTTATTCATCTTACCGTCAATTTCTGTGTGGGTGACGCGCCTTGGATGTGGAATTTCACGACTCACACTAATACTAATACACAAGCACGCGCATATTCACGCACGCACGCACACGCACACATAAACGCACACACGCACGCACGCATAGTCAGGGCTGGCAGTGAAATACGTATTTATGAAGCACAGCAAATATCCAGGCAGTTATTTTTCGTCTAGTAAGGTTACTCAGCAGACCCTTCGCCATTACTCTCTCTCTCTCTCTCTCTCTCTCTCTCTCTCTCTCTCTCTCTCTCTCTCTCTCTCTCTCTGCAGCATTTCGAGTTAATGGCTGAGAAGCGGATTTGAAAAAAAAAAAGAGGAGAGTAAAATGGAACCAGTCAGTGATGTGTGTGTGTGTGTGTGTGTGTGTGTGTGTGTGTGTGTGTGTGTGTGTGTGTGTGTGTGTGTGTGTGTGTGTGTGTGTGTGTGTGTGTGTGTGTGTGTGTGTGTGTGTGTGTGTGTGTGCACGTTTTCTCTCCAACATGATCCGCTGAATTAGTGTTACAATGGAGTTTATTTTTTCTTTTTCTTTTTTCCTTTTTTTTCTCCTATTTTATTTTTCTCCTTTTAAACTTGCATGGTCTCTGTTATTGGAGAGTTTACTATTTTACTCTCTCTCTCTCTCTCTCTCTCTCTCTCTCTCACACACACACACACACGTTCCCGGTAACCTGTCATCAGTATGCAAGGTGCGAGGCAGGGAGCGCTAACCCATTATTTTCGTGGGTCGGGCTGGGAGTTCCTGATATCCCAGCGGCCCTAGCACCACTCCCTCAACGGGCCAAGCCTCTCTCTAATTCCTCGGGCCGTGAAAACCCATCTAATATTTACCGCCTCGCTACCTAACTGGCCGTGTTATTGAGGTGAGGAGAGCCAGTAGGTGGGTAGGCAAGTGTTAAGGTTAGTGGGCCGTGGTCTGGCTCAGTTGGTGCTAGTTTTGATGTGTTTAGTAAGTTAGGTTAGGGTAGATTAGTTGGGAAGGGTTACAAGAGTGTTTAGAATAATAAGTTAGGTTAGGTTACGTTCAGTGAGTTCAGTATAGGTTAGGTTAAGTTAGGTTAAGTTTAGGTTAGGTTAGGTTAAGGTAGGTTAGTTGGGAAGGCTTACAGGACTGTTTAGTATGATGGGTTACGTTAGGTTACGTTTGATAAGTGAAGTTTACATTAGGATAAGTTTAGATTAGGTTAGGTTACATGGAAAGACTTAAAGGAGTTTTTAGTACGATAGTTTAATTAAATCAGATTACTTTTAATGAGTGAAGTTTATATTAGGATAAGTTAGGTTAGGATAGGTTAAGATAGGTTAAGTGGATAAAAGGCTTCGACGAGTCAATAGAGAGTAAGTTATTGAACATATTAGTAAACTAGATGAGAAAATTTAAACATTAAATTATAGTGTAGAAGAAGTTATTTTTCGCTCTATAATAGATACCTTATTGCTGTGAATGCTTACGTACTAATATCCAGTCAAGTGAAAGTAATGTAGTAATTGCTAAGTATGTTATAAAGTGACAATTTTGAAGATGAATTATCGAGTCAAAAAAACAAACAAACTTCCAAACACTCCACAAACAACAATCCAACCAACAACTATTATTATCACCACCACCACAACTATTACCACCACCACAACAACTATTATTACCACCACCACCACTACCACAACAACTATTATTACCACCACCACTACAACTATTACCACCACCACAACAACTATTATTACCACCACCACCACTACCACAAGAACAATTATTACCACAACCACAATAACAACTACTAATACTACCACCACAACAACTATCACCCCCACCACAATAACTATTACCACCACCACAACACCACAACTATTAACACCACCACCACAACAACTAACATCACCACCATCACTACTACAACCACAATCACAACCACCACAGCTGCAAGAGTGAGGCCACAAGATACATTGGGCATTGTATAATCGAGTTAACCGCAGCTGCACACCAACACAACAGCAGCAACAGCAACAAACAGCAGCATAGGTTGTGCTATCAATGAAAGGCCATTGCAAGGGAATTGGTAACAATGAAGGAAGGGATTCGTGCGGTGTGGTGGTGATCTGGCAACAATGTATACAGAGAGAGAGAGAGAGAGAGATAGAGGAACCGTTGCGGAAAGAGGCAAGAGTAGTAAGAGGAAGAGAGAGATGGAAAGACTGATAAGGAATAACGAAACAAGAGGAAGAGAGACAAAGAGACTGAAAAGGAATAAGGAAGAAACGAAAGGAAGAGAAAGAGAGAGAGACAACAAGAAGAGAAGAGAAACAAGAAGAAGAGGAAGAGAGATGGAAAGAGTGAAAAGGAATAAGGAATAAAGAAAAGGAAAAGAAAGAGATATAGAGAGACAAAAGAGGAATAAGGAAACAAACAAGAGGAAGAGAGAGAGATGGAGAGAGTGAAGAGGAATAAGAAACAAACAAATGGAAGAGGAAGAGAGATGGAGAGAGAGTGAAAAGAAATAAAGAAACAACGAGAAAAAGAGGAAGAGAGATGGAGAAACGGAAGAGGAATAAGAAAACAACAAGAGAAAGAGAAAAAGAGACAGAAACTCAAAAGGAATAAGGAAACAACAAAAAAGAGGAAGAGAGAGATGGAAAAAGTGAAGAGAATAAGAAAAATAACAAAAGGAAAAGGAAGAGAGATGGAGAGAGAGAGTGAAAAGGAAAAAAAGAAACAACAAAAAGAAAAGAGAGATGGAGAAACTGAAGAGGAATAAGAAACAAACAAAAGGAAATAAATAAAGAAACAGGAGAGAGAGAATGAGAAGAAATGAAGGAAAGGAAGAGGAAGAGATCTTAAAAATAGAAAAATTCACATAGAAAAAAAGAAAAGAAGCGAAATGAAATAAAGAAAACGGAGAAAGGGGAAAAGAAGAAAGAAGGATAAAAGAAAAGTAGGAATAATAAGAAAAAAATACATGAAAAGAATGAAAGGAGATAAGGAAAAACGTAATTAAACAAGGGAAAGAAAAGAAAAAAAACAACACGCTGAAGAAAGGGAAAAAAAATAGGGATAGGATATAAATACAAAGAAAAGAACATGAATGGAATAAAGGAAAGAGGGAAGGAAGAAAGGGAAAAAAAGGAAGAGGAGAACGAACAACGAATGAAAGTAAATGGAGAGGAAACACCAGGAAGGAGGTGGAAAGAGAGAGGAAATGGAAGAAAGGGGAGGAAACAAACAATAAACAGGGAAACGTATAAAAAAGACAGGAAACGAGGAAACTAAACGGAGGAAGGAGAGAGAGAGAGAGAGAGAGAGAGAGAGAGAGAGAGAGAGAGAGAGAGAGAGAGAGAGAGAGAGAGAGAGGAGGAGGAAAAAAGGAGGTAAGTACAAGGAAACAAAGTTGAAGAGGCTGGAAACTAATAGCCAAGGATTAGTAATGGAGGGAGGAGGAGGAGGAGGAGGAGGAGGAGGAGGAGGAGGAGGAGGAGGAGGAGGAGGAGGAGGAGGAGGAGGAGGAGGAGGAGGAGGAGGAGGAGGAGGAGGAGGAGGAGGAGGAGGAGGAGGAGAAAAAAGGTAAACAGTGTCTTTTCATATTTCCATTTTTCTCTGTTCTATCTTCATTTCCTTCTTTTTTTTTCCCTCCTCCTCTTTTCTCTCTCTCTCTCTCTTCCTTCATATTCTCTCCCTTTTCTTCTTCCACTCTCCCTTTCATCTCTTCCTTCATTCCCTTCTTTTATCTCTCCTTCCTATTTTCACTTATTTAATTTTCCTCCACTACAAATATTCCTTTTTTTTCATTTCCTTCAGTTTTCCTTTCTAATCTTTTTCCCTCTCCCCTCACCCCCCCCCCCCGCCCTCCATCTTTGCTCGTATTCAGGGATCGCCACCCCCGCCTCCATCCCTTAAACCTCCCCTCCTCCTACCCTCCCCTCCCTACCCAGCCAAACAAGCGTTATGAATACAGAAGCTCCAGTCCGCATTCGGTTTTCTGTTCGCTTTCGTTTTCTATGTAAATTGTCCCATTTTCTATTGAACTTCATGGGTATCTTACTTATTTTCTTTGTGTGTGTGTGTGTGTGTGTGTGTGTGTGTGTGTGTGTGTGTGTATTAGGCATTGCTATATTTTGTTGTTGTTGCGTTTTACTTTCACTGCAAAAGTATGATTCTAATTGACATGGCAGCAGAAGAAGAAGAAAAAGAAGAAGAAGAAGAAGAAGAAGAAGAAAAAAAAAAAAAGAATAGTAGGAGTTGTAGTAGTAGTATTATGAGCAACAAAATTAGTAGTAGCAGTAGCAGTAACAGTAGCAGTAGTAACACCAGAAGGAAGCAGCATCAGTAGCAATCCCAGAGCCACTAACAAAAGCATCAGGTGTAGCAACAAGAGTTAATGACACCTTAACATCTCTTCTTGCTCTCCCTTCCTTTCCCTTCTCTTCCCTCACGCTTCTTTCTTCCCACCGCTGCATCATTATCTCACCGCCTCTCGCTCCCTGTCTTCTTAACTAACCATTACCCTCACTCTTGTTTCTCCTTCTCCTCCTCCTCCTCTCCTTCACTGCCGGACTGAGAGAGCACACCGCGACAAGGACACTCATAAATTTTGCCCTGCGTTATGATGTTATGATGCGATATAAATGTATTGCATAAGGAAACAATACATAACTCTCGTAATAAGATATCGTCACACCTCATCAATGTCAGCGTAACTCTTAATGTGTTTACTTAATGAGGAGGTTAATGATTACGTGTTGTTCTTGATTTATTTGTATACGAGAAAATGGTATTATTATTAGTGAATAGATGCAATTTTCGTGATGGATGCTACAATAAATAAGAGATAATTATAGTTTTTAATTTTGTGTAGTAACTGATGAGGTTTATTTTCTTTGGTCATTTGTA
>NC_059293.1:16488794-16493794 GCF_017591435.1 Portunus trituberculatus
TTATTGTCACCAGTAGTAGTAGTAGTAGTAGTAGTAGTAGTAGTAGTAGTAGTAGTAGTAGTAGTAGTAGTAGTAGTAGTAGTAATGCAGCAGAAACAAGAACAAAAATAATAACAATAATAATAATAACAATAATAATAATAATAACAACAACAACAACAACAACAACAACAACAACAACAACAACAACAACAACAACAACAACAACAATCCCTCCCCCCCCCAAAAAAAAAAAAGAGCTATTAAGAGGAAATCCATCAGCGTGGGAATTCATCACAGAAAAATGAGGCACGTGTAACATTTTATCATTGGGGCACAAAAGGAAACACATTATATCATTACCACACAGCAAGGGTATACTAATTAATGCTCATTTGTAACAGACACACCACGCTACAGTTACTACCGGCTGACATTACTAATACAATCATGTTAACAGTTTTCCTCTTTCATCTCGCGGGAAAAAAAAAATACTATGTAATATAATAGAGATGAGGGAAATTAGGAGATACAATAAGGAGATGCTGAAAATTAGATAACATGGTGAGATAAGGAAGAGATAATGAGAATATAGAAATATGAGGAAATATAATAGAATAAAGAAACATTGATAAGGAGATAAAGAAATAAATGAGAAATCTAATGAGGAAAATAAGGAAAAGAAATGGTGAGATATAATAGGAATATATATAACAGAAAGGGAAATATGATGAAAAATGCAAATAAAAAAATGGTGGTAATAAAATAAAATAACGCGGCAGAAAACAGAGTAAAAACTTGAAAATCATCATAAAAAACATAGAAATAAAAAAAAACGAAACAATAATGAGAAATATATAGAAACAAATTCAAAAACCTCAAATATCATCATAAAAAACAAGGAAAACAATGAAAACAACGATAGAATTTGAAGCAATAAGAAAATAGATAGAAAACAATTACGAAAAACCACAAAAATCATCAAAACAAACAACAATGAAAAATGAAAAAAAAAAAATCTGAAACTAAAGAAAAATAGCTACAAAAATGACAAAAACAAAATAAATAGAGATTTTTCACCTACAAATGAAAAAAAAAAGGTGAAAATACTGCAATCATATATGACACTGAGGCGACACGAACACAGACTGACAAATTAAATCACAAAGCAATCGCATAACAAGAACAAAAGGGGAAAAAAAATAAAGATTCCTGATTAATGAAGAAAAAAAAAAACTTGAAAGATTGAACGGAATATAAAAAAGTTAATAAAAAATCAAGAAAAACAACAAAAACAATAAAAAAACGAAAAACAAGAAACTAAATAAAAAAATATCAACAAAAATGACAAAACAAAATAAATAAATGGAAAAAGAATAAATAAATAAATAGATAAATAAATAAATAAATAAATAAATAAATAAACAATATAAGCCATCACAACAAAGAATAAATGAATAAACAAACGCAAATCCTTTAACTCACGTACTGCGGCGCTACTCTAAACAAAACAAACAATAAACAAACAAATAAAAACACAAATACCGTATAACTCTCTCTCTCTCTCTCTCTCTCTCTCTCTCTCTCTCTCTCTCTCTCTCTCTCTCTCTCTCTCTCTGTTTTATCCTCGCTTTTCATTACACGATTTCAAAATTTAGCATGACACCGTTGACGCTTTGAGGAATATATGATTTAATTGGAAATAGTGGAAATTGGAATGAGAAATAAAGAGGAGGACGAGGAGGAGGAGGAGGAGGAGGAGGAGGAGGAGGAGGAGGAGGAGGAGGAGGAGGAGGAGGAGGAGGAGGAGGAGGAGGAATACAAAGGAAGACAAACAGCAACAGACCCTGAGGTTCTTACTAGGAGGAGGAGGAGGAGGAGGAGGAGGAGGAGGAGGAGGAGGAGGAGGAGGAGGAGGAGGAGGAGGAGATGCCTAAAGGGGAAAGAGGGAAGAAGGGACAATTGGAAAGAAATGTTCTGAATCAGAGGGAGAACAGCTGTGTGATTAGTGAACAAAAGAAGAGGACCAGAAAAAGAGGGAGGGGGAAAAACTGTACCATTTTCTCTTCCTTCCTCCTCCTCCTCCTCCTCCTCCTCCTCTTGCTCCTCCTCCTCCTCCTCCTCCTCCTCCTCCTCCTCCTCCTCCTCCTCCTCCTCCTCTACACGGAGGCAGAACAAAAGGGGACAGTAAAATAAATGAAAATAAATACAAATAAACAAAGCAACAAAATAAGATGAGATTAAGCAAAACTCTCTCTCTCTCTCTCTCTCTCTCTCTCTCTCTCTCTCTCTCTCTCTCTCTCTTTACACAGCCATACGCAGCGTTCATTATGCAGTGAATGGAGATTGATTAAGGAAAGTTTCTGAATGGGGAATCGAATTTGGACTCAGGGAAAGTGGAAATAAAAATAACAGCACGTGGACTGAACAGAAATTAACCCATTTGGTACTGGGACACATTTTTACCTTGAGATTTGTGTACGATTAGATAATTTTATTGGCATTAGGAAGGATCTATGGAGGTCAGAAGATTAATGGACACACTCTTCACTATTTTAATCCCCCACATGAGTTGATGAAGCTTTTTAAAATCACCAAATAGTAAGAGTATGAATTTGAAAACGCGTCATGGTACCGAAGGACTTAAGGCTATTTGCAGCAATTCTCCGGCAGTTAACAGCAACAGACCAGGGTAACTCGAGGCACAGTTTGCTTTAATATAAGAGGGCAAAGCTGGCCAAGGACATGAAATAAAAAAAAAAAGAGGTCTACTTACTTCCTAGTCCCTTTGTAGATCCGAGAGTTAGCCCAAAAAAAAGGGATAAATGTCTTGAAATCTCCTTCTTAAATCGTTAAGTCATAGGAACTTGGAGATACAGAACCAGGCAGGAGTTCCAGAGTTCCAGAGTTCCAGAGTTCCAGAGTGATGAAAAGGTGAAGGAAATTGGTGGTAAAATGATGGTTTGGAGATGATAGAAATGACGAAGGCTATGAAGAAAAGGGAGTAATAAGCCTTGATGATGGTGGTGGTGGTGGTGGTGGTGGTGTTGGTGATGATAATGATGATGATGATGATGGTGGTGGTGGTGTTGGTGATGATAATGATGATGGTGGTGGTGGTGGTGATAATACGAGTAATGGTAGTGGTGGTGACGATAATGGCGATGGTAGTGGTGGTGATAATAATGGTGCTAGTGGTGACGATAATGGTGGTAGAGGCGACGATAATGGTGGTGGTGATAACAATGGTGGTAGTGGTGACGATAATGGTGGTGATGATGATGGTGGTGGTGACAGGTTGATATTTTAAGTATTTCAAGTACAATGTCACGTGAAATTGACTTGAGTGATGCCAACAAATTAGAATAAAGACAAGAATAGAAGATAAATAGTTATAGAGGAAAATGTCAGTCTTTATACAGAGAAGCATGAGATGACAACAACAAAACAACAACAACAACAACAACAACAACAAGAGGAAAAACTCCCTTTAATATTTTAGAATGGTAGGAACACTTGCTGGAAGATTCACGGAGGTGGAAACATAAAGGAGGAGGAGGAGGAAGAGGAGGAGGAGGAGGAGGAGGAGGAGGAGGAGGAGGAGGAGGAGGAGGAGGAGGAGGAGGAGGAGGAGGAGGAGGAGTTATACTAACACCAGGAACAACATACAAAAGTCAGAGAGAGAGAGAGAGAGAGAGAGAGAGAGAGAGAGAGAGAGAGAGAGAGAGAGAGAGAGAGAGAGAGAGAGAGAGAGAGAGAGAGAGAGAGAGAGAGAGAGAGAGAGAGAGAGAGAGAGAGAGAGAGAGAGATACACAAATCATTCCTTTTGCTATCAACTCTCTCTCTCTCGAAACTTTAAACTTGCACTAAATCTTTCCATAATCTTACACAACTTAACAGCACTCGAGAGGTTACAGTCGCGCACTCGGAGAAGACCCTAGACAGTCTTGTAAACACTTTAGTAGCTCATCAGCTGGCCTAGACGGAGGACCTGTGACACTATGGCCCTGAAATCCAAAATAAGCTTTTTTCTCTATCCAATTAAAATCTTTGCTCTTAATACTGTTTCTTTTCATATTCCTTTTTTTTTTTTTTTTTTTTTTTTTTCAGTACTGGGACGCATTTTTAACCATGAGTTTTGGATATGATTAGAGGATTTTACATACATTAGGAAAGGTTTATGGAGGTCAGATGATTAATAGCCAGAGTCTTCACTATTTAACCCCTTTAGTACCATGACGCGCTTTCCTATTCATCTGGTTACTATTTGGCGATTTTATACAGCTTCAGAAAGTTATGTGTGAGATTAAAATAGTGAAGATTCTGGCCATTAATCTTCTGACCTCCATAGATCCTTCATAATGCCAATACAATCGTCTAATCATACACAAACTCAAAGTAAAAAATGCCTCCCAGTACTGAAGAAGTCAAATCCTTTCTGAAGCTGTATAAGTCATCAAATAGTAAGCAAAATAAATATGAAGACATGTCATGGTACTGAAGAGGTTAAACTTGCCTCAGACCTTTACATACCTTTAAGACAAGACCATTTCACTCGTAGGCTTAAAGAATATATAAAAAAAAATCAGTCTTAACACCTCATACAAAAAAAAAAAAAAAAAGGTAAAGAAAAAAAATATGAGAAAAAACATCACTTTTTCACTTCAACAACCGATAGTCACCCTGCGCTCCATCGATCAGGAATGTAGCATCAAAGTAAGCGTGTTTTGTGCCTCCACCTGCCGCGCCTCGCCCTCGTAAATGCCTCGAGTTGTAGCTTAAAGTTTGTCTCCTCACTCTCATAGTTTCTCGATTCTTTGTAGGAGTTGTTCCATTACTCGATAGCGAGTCTCTTTTCTTTCTTGTCAAGGTGGAGTTAGGAGGTGAAAAGGTTTGGTGGAGTGTTGCGTTAGGTTGATTTGTGGAGAGTACTGCGACAGGATAAGTGGAAGGTGAACGGAACATAGAATTACCTGGAACATACTAACATTCTTCAATTTTTCGATATGCCAAAGACAAGG
>NC_059293.1:16498794-16506294 GCF_017591435.1 Portunus trituberculatus
AGGTGGTAGTGATGGTGGTGGTTCCTCCTCTGGGTGATGGGAACATTTCGTAGAGATAGCAGTGAGGTGGAAATACAGGAGGAGGAGGAGGAGGAGGAGGAGGAGGAGGAGGAGGAGGAGAACAACGAAAAGTAAAAAGGAGCAGGAAGCATAACAAAAATCAAAGCTGAACACCAAAACCAAGAAAAAAATGAAGACGAAGAAGAAGAAGAAGAAGAAGAAGAAGAAGAAGAAGAAGAAGGAAGATGAAGAAGTACTAAATAAGGGAGTTAAATCTCTCTCTTACTGTCTATTGATGAATGTTTTCCTTCCCGTCCATTTCTGCAAAACAGGAGGAAAAATTGGCTTGATCATGTCGGAGTGTGTTGATTTAATTGGCAGAGGAGGAGGAGGAGGAGGAGGAGGAGGAGGAGGAGGAGGAGGAGGAGGAGGAGGAGGAGGAGGAGGAGGATGGAAGGAGGATGGAGGATGGAGGAAGGAAGAAGGAAGAGAAAGAGAACGAAGAAGGTAACAATTTCTGAAAGGTACGTATTTTGTGTTTCTTTTTCATCATATCCCACCCATCTCTCTCTCTCTCTCTCTCTCTCTCTCTCTCTCTCTCTCTCTCTCTCTCTCTCTGCGTGTGTTTCTCAGTATTTTGATGTCTTGTGTGTCTGTCTGTCTTTCTCAATGTCAATCTGTATGTCTGTCTGTCTAACTGTCTGTCTGTCCACTTCTTTACAATATCTGTCAATTAGTTTTTTTTTTTTTTTAATTCATTATGACTCAGTTCCTAAAAAAATCTATCTGTTTAACCCCTCCAGTACCATGGCGAGTTTCCATATTCACTGTGCTTATACAGCTTGAGAAACTTATGTGGGGGGACTACAATAGTGAAGAATCCGGCCATTAATCTTCTGACCTCCATAGACCCTTTCAAATGTCAATGAAAATGGTCTAATCGCACACAAACCTCGAGGTAAAAATGTGCCCCAGTATTGAAGGGGTTAAAGGTACTCTCTCTCTCTCTCTCTCTCACTCTCTCTCTCTGTAAGCCTCCGCCTGTCTCGCATCCGCTGCAGTGAAGTAGTTCATACTGGAAAAAAAATAGAAACAACACGACCGTCTGCTGTGTCGGCCGCCAAGTGTAGGAGAAAACAGAATTTCTTTTCCCAGGATGCACGAAGATGAAGGAAGTTTTAGAGCTGAGGGAATGACAAGAGGAGAATGGAGAGGGAGAAGGAGAAGGGAAGAAGGAAAAAAAAAGGGAGAAGGTAAAGAAGATGGCAGGGACCAAAGTGAGGAATACAGAGGGAAAATAAAGAAAAAAAGATATAAGAAGGAAAATGTGAGGTAGATGGTATACGAAATTGATGAGAGAGAGAGAGAGAGAGAGAGAGAGAGAGAGAGAGAGAGAGAGAGAGAGAGAGAGAGAGAGAGAGAGAGAGAGAGGCTAAAGTTTAGTATTTGCTTTGTTTTCTGTTGTGATTCCTGTTTCCCTTTTTCCTCTCTCTCTCTCTCTCTCTCTCTCTCTCTCTCTCTCTCTCCAATTTTCTTTCCTCCCCTTCCTCGCTTCTGCACCGAACGTTTCCTCCTCCACCTCCTCCTCCTCCTCCTCCTCTTCTTCTTCGCTGCGATGCTTTTTGCTTTTCCCTCCATTTGTTTCTTCCTTCCCTCCTCCTCTTCCTCCATCCCTTCTCAATCTTCCTCAGCTCTCTTTTCCTCTTCTACTTCCTCTTCCTCCTACGTACTGTTTCATTCCTCCTCCTCCTCCTCCTCCTCCTCCTCCTCCTCCTCCTCCTCCTCCTCCTCCTCCTCCTCCTCCTCCTCCTCCTCCTCCTCCTCCTCCTCCTCCTCCTTCATCTCATCGACAATAAATTCTTTCCTGCTAATATCTTGCGTCGGTCGCTCGGCTGTTTTGGCAGAGAGAGAGAGAGAGAGAGAGAGAGAGAGAGAGAGAGAGAGAGAGAGAGAGAGAGAGAGAGAGAGAGAGAGAGAGAGAGAGACTTTAAGCATTAATCGAAGTTAACAAAAGAAAGCAATTGGAGATAAGGAAGGTTTACTCTCTCTCTCTCTCTCTCTCTCTCTCTCTCTCTCTCTCTCTCTCTCCAAAAGGACAATAAGAGTGAGAATAAAAAGAAACAAGATAGAAAACGGAATTATAAACAGTACATGCCAAAAAAAAAAAGATAAAAATGAGAAAAAGAAAGCAAAATAAAATTACAAGAAAATTAGATGAACAGAAGAAGAGATTGCAAAGCTGTAATGAGATGCAAATAAAGATAACAGAGAGAGAGAGAGAGAGAGAGAGAGAGAGAGAGAGAGAGAGAGAGAGAGAGAGAGAGAGAGAGAGAGAGAGAGAGAGAGAGAGAGAGAGAGAGAGAGAGAGAGAGAGAGAGAGAGAGAGAATTCCTTTTATGAAGCAGAATAAGACTCAACTTTGTAAACCTTTGCGAGGTAAACAGCCGTGTGTGTGTGTGTGTGTGTGTGTGTGTGTGTGTGTGTGTGTGTGTGTGTGTGTGTGTGTGTGTGTGTGTGTGTGTGTGTGTGTGTGTGTGTGTGAAAAAGGACAGCAAATTGAAAAAAAAAAAAAGGATATGAATGAATTAAATAAAGGTTAATATAAACAAGTAGTAAAAATAAGAAAAAAAACGAAAAGAAAAGAAAAAAAACATACACGAAGAATTTAAGTTTGAAAATGATGAACAAACTTGAAAAAAAAAAAAAATAGAATAAAATACATCAAAAAGAAAAAAATAAGAAAATGAAAAGATTAATAAGATAAAGAACAGAAAATTAAATAAAGAAAACGGCATTTTTTTTTCAACGCGTCTAATTTTACGAATATTTTCCCCTTTTTAGTTTTGTTTCTTCATCTTATTTTTTTCCTCTATATTTTTTTTCCTCTATATTTAAATTTTTCCTCTTCATTTATTTTTTTCCTCATATTTTTTTTCTTCATTTTATTTTTTCATTTCATTTTTTTCCTCTTCTATTTTTTTTTCCATTTTATTTTTCCTCATTTTATTTATTTTTTCCTCTTCATTTTATTTATTTTTTCCTCTTCATTATTTTTTTTCCTCATTTTATTTTTCCTCTTCATTTTATTTTTCCTCTTCATTATATTTTTCCTCTTCAATTTATCATTTTCCTCTTCATCTTATTTTTTCCCTCTTCACTTTATTTTCTTTCTCTTCATTTTATCTTTCCTCCTCTTCATTTCACATTCTCCTCCATTTATTTTTTTTCCTCTTCATTTTACTTATTTTCCTCTTCATTTGAATGTTTCCTCTTCATTTCATTTAATTCCTCTTCATTTGGAACGCCGTGAATTTAAACAAGAACAAAATAATTTCAAGCGTAATTATTTTGTAAAGGAAGAGGAGCAACGCAGGAGAAGAGAGGGAAGAGACATGACATTATTACCTTCACTTTTCTACTTCTCTTCCTCTTTTACTGCCTATGTTGTTCTGACCCTCTTTATTTATCTATTTAATTATTTCAGTTTCATTTCATGTGTGTGTAATTCATTGGGTGTAATTTTATGTAATTCTTCAATCAAGTTTACTGTATTCACATTTTTCTATTTTGTAATTCATGTTATTGTCTGCAGTTCAAATTACAGTTTTTTTTTATTCATATTTGTTTTAGAGTGGTGGTGGTGGTGGTGGTGGTGGTGGTGGTGGTGGTGGTGGTGGTGGTGGTGGTGGTGGTGGTGGTGGGTAGTAGTAGTAGTAGTAGTAGTAGTAGTAGTAGTAGTAGTAGTAGTAGTAGTGGTGGTGGTGGTGGTGGTGGTGGAGGAGGAGAAGAAGAAGAAGAAGAAGAAGAAGAAGAAGAAGAAGAAGAAGAAGAAGAAGAAGAAGAAGAAGAAGAAGAAGAAGAAGAAGAAGAAGAAGAAGAAGAAGAAGAAGAAGAAGAAGATTAAGAAGAAGAAGAAGAAGAAGAAGCAGAAGACGAAGACGAAGAAGAAGACGAAGAAGAAGAAGAAGAAGAAGAAGAAGAAGAAGAAGAAGAAGAAGAAGAAGAAGAAGACGAAGACGAAGACGAAGAAGAAGAAGAAGAAGAAGAAGAAGAAGAAGAGGAAGTAGTAGTAGTAGCAGTAGCAGTAGCAGTAGTAGTAGTAGTAGTAGTAGTAGAGGGAGGTGTTGTTGTTGTTACTGTTGTTGTTGTTGTTATTTTTTGCTGATGAGAAAGAATACACTTCTATTTCCTGCTTTTGTGGTGGTTGGTGTTACAGTTGTCATTAGCAGTGGTGGTGGTGGTGGTGGTGGTGGTGGAGATGATGGTGGTGGTGGCAGGGTAGTAGTGAGGTGGTAGATCACGTGTGGATGACGCTAATGGAATGACAATGATAGCGGCGGTGGTGGTAGTGGTAGTAGTGGTGGTAGTGGTGGTTGTAGTGGTGGTGGTGCTGGTAATAACCTCAGTAATGGTGATGAAGACTGATAGTGGTGGTTACAATTACGAGATTTTGATTGTGGTCATTACACACACACACACACACACACACACACACACACACACACACACACACACACACACACACACGTCCAAACAAGAGCAAGGGAATTTTTGCATACACGCTCAAAATCAGGAAAGAATTTACGCTAGGGAAATTTACGGCCTAGCGTGTATAGGCCTCATAAGGTAACCCACGGGCCTCTTTCCCCTCCCTCCCTCTCTCACTACCTGTTTCCCCTCTTTCCCTCTACTTGTTTCCCCTCTCCTCTCTCTCCCCGCCTTCCCCGCCCCTCTCTCTTTGTCCTTTCTCCTTTCTATTTTTCCTTAATATCGAGTATCTTTTGTGTTCTTATCTCCTTCCCCTCCCCTTTTTCCCCTCTCTCTCTGCTTGTTTCCCATTCTTTCCCTTCTTTCCTACTCGTATATTCATTTATTTCCTCTCTTTCTCTGCTTCTTTCTCTCTTTCTCTTTCCCTTTACCTTTCTTTTTTTTCTCTTGCTATTGTTTCCTCTTCGTGTTCTTATCTCTCTCTCTCTCTCTCTCTCTCTCTCTCTCTCTCTCTCTCTCTCTCTCTCTCTCTCCTGTCTATCTTTCCTTATTTCTTTTCACACTTATATTTTATGTTATTTTCTTTCCTTTTGTCTCTTCGCAATCCTCCTTTTCTTTTTCTCCTTTATTTTCTCGCCTCCTGTTCAGTTCAATTATCTTTCTTTTTTTCTCCTTTCTTCTTTCTCTTCTCTTATTCACGATCATATGTTTTCCCTCTCCATTTTACTTTCCTTTCAATTTTTTTCCCTTTTTCCTCCACTATTTCCTCGTTTCCATTTGGTCTTCTCTTGTCTCCAGTATTCCATTTCTCTTTCCTTTCCCTCCCCTTACTCTCCCCTTCCTCCTTTTTTCCTCCATTCTTCCTTTCTTTCCTCCATCTCCTCCCCTTCCCTCCATCATTCAACCTTCCAATACATTCTCATCAGAGCTTTACCATCGTCTTTACTATCTCTCTCTCTCTCTCTCTCTCTCTCTCTCTCAGTTAATTATGAAGCAGATCGTCTCTTCAAAAATATTCCAGCTGTTAAGAGAAGAGATTTGCTATTTTCTTGCTCAGCTGGAGGTCAGGAAGAAGACTGTCATAAGAGGAGGAGGAGGAGGAGGAGGAGGAGGAGGAGGAGGAGGAGGAGGAGGAGGAGGAGGAGGAGGAGGAGGAGGAAGAGGAGGAGGAGGAGAAAAATTAGATTAGTACTTGTTATTGCCAGGTAGTGAAGGAGGAAGACGAGGAGAAATATGGATGTGGAAAAGATAGAAGGAAGGAAAGATGGAGGGAAGAAAGGAAAGAAGAAAGATGGAAGATGTGGATGGACGAAGGAAAACAAATGGAAGGAGTAGAAAAAAAAAAGCGCGGTGATACATACTTATGCTTGGGAAAGAATTAAATTTATGTCGACAACATGAGAAAGATGTAAAGGAAGAGAAAGACGAAGAGCAGGAGGAGGAGGAGGAGGAGGAGGAGGAGGATAAAGAATAGACAGATGGAGAGTATGAACTTGAGATGGATGTGTTAAGAGGAGGAGGAGGAGGAGGAGGAGGAGGAGGAGGAGGAGGAGGAGGAGGAGGAGGAGGAGGAGGAGGAGGAGGAGGAGGAGGAGGAGGAGGAGGAGGAGGAAATAAACACACAAACACACACACACACACACACACACACACACACACACACACACACACACACACACACACACACACACACACACACACACACACAAAGATAGTGAAAATACAACGAAATACTAGTAGTAGTAGTAGTAGTAGTAGTAGTAGTAGTAGTAGTAGTAGTAGTAGTAGTAGTAGTAGTAGTAGTAGTAGTAGTAGTAGTAGTAGTACAACAACAACAACAACAACAACAACAACAACAACAACAACAACAACCAGAAGAAAAAGAATAAAACAACAAGAACAAGAAGAACAAGAAGTAGTAGTAGTAGTAGTAGTAGTAGTAGTAGTAGTAGTAGTAGTAGTAGTAGTAGTAAGAAGCAACTATTTATAGAGTTGGTAATATGGTAGCAACTGTGACGGTGATGCTAATAGTGATGGTGATGGTGATAAGGCGAAGATAGTGATGCTGATGCTTATGATAGTAGCTGCAGTGGTGGTGGGTGGTGATGGTGGTGGTGGTGGTGATGGTGCCAAGTCATTGCCACCATTATGCCTGAAGAGTTTAATGGTGCACACTTCATTATCATAATGCCGCTTCATCACCATACGGAAGAAATAATCGACACAGAGAGAAAAGGAAAAGAAAAGAGAAAAAAAAGAGGAAAAGAAAAAAAATACAGAGGAGGAGGAGGAAAAGAGGAAAGGAGCAAGGAAGGTAAAAGAGAAGAGGAAGGGAAAGCTAAAATAATTAATATGTAGGAGAGGAAATAGGGATAGAAGGAGAGAGGAAACAAGGGGAGAAAGGGAGAGAAAATGGAAGGGAAACAGTGATGAAGGAGAGAGATAAAAATTAATAGGAAGTGAAAAGCTATGAGAATGGAGACTAAATATGGGAAGTGGGAGGGAATGAAAAATAAACAGAGGGGAAAGACGAGAGAGAGAGAGAGAGAGAGAGAGAGAGAGAGAGAGAGAGAGAGAGAGAGAGAGAGAGAGAGAGAGAGAGAGAGAGCATACACAAACACATCCAAAAACTTTCCCAATATAGTAATTAGATCAAATTAAAAGATAATATCCCATTTTGTCTCCTTAAAAGCAATCCTCCTCCTCCTCCTCCTCCTCCTCCTCTTCCTCTTTGTCCATTACATAATAAGAGGAGGAAGAGTAGGAGGAAAGAATGGTGAAAGAGAGATGAAAATTCTGTCTTGGTCTTCCTGATATTGAGATAAAAGTCATTAGAGAAATGGCTTCGTTATTCTTTTTCAGAGAGAGAGAGAGAGAGAGAGAGAGAGAGAGAGAGAGAGAGAGAGAGAGAGAGAGAGAGAGAGAGAGAGAGAGAGAGAGAGAGAGAGAGATATTAAAGAAGGTTAGATATACAACTCTTTCTATATCTATGTGTGTACAATACCTATGCAT
>NC_059293.1:16508794-16516294 GCF_017591435.1 Portunus trituberculatus
AAGTTTGAAAAAGGAAGTGAAATAAAGAATACGAAAAAAAAAGGATGAGGGAAATAAGGGAATAGGACAGAAAGAGAAGACAAGGAAAGATTTAGAGAGGAAAAGGAAAAAATTGAAACAATAGTAAGAATAAATAAACAAATGCAAAGGAGAAGGAGAGAGAATGAAAATGTAAAAAAAAAAAAAAAAAAACTCAGAAAAACGAATTGAAAACATGAAAAAAAAAACGTAAAGAATGAAAAAAAAAAAGGAGGAATACAGAACACATCAGTGAATAAAGAGAGAGAGAGAGAGAGAGAGAGAGAGAGAGAGAGAGAGAGAGAGAGAGAGACAGAGACAGACAGACACACACACACACACACACACACACACACACACACTAAACATCAATGCAATCTCAGAGAACTTCAACGTGCATCAGCCAAGTAACACACGAGAAACTCAAGGGAAAAAGTTACACAGCATTGAAGAAGCGACTGACTTTTCTGCTTCCTGAACACCGCCAAAGGAAGAAAGCACCGCCTCAGTCACCCAATCACAGGCAGCCTTACAAGTCCGCCAGCCAATCAAATGGGCTTCCTGGGCCACAGAGAGCTGCCCTTCACAATGCCCCACATGCAAGACTCTTTTTACAAGGAACTTTCTCGCTATTTTTTTTTTTTATTTATTTTCTTTTTTACTTTTACATCTGTTGTCCTTCTTTCTGTGTGTGTGTGTGTGTGTGTGTGTGTGTGTGTGTGTGTGTGTGTGTGTGTGTGTGTGTGTGTGTGTGTGTGTGTGTGTGTGTGTGAGAGAGAGAGAGAGAGAGAGAGAGAGAGAGAGAGAGAGAGAGAGAGAGAGAGAGAGAGAGAGAGAGAGAGAGAGAGAGAGAGAGAGAGAGAGAGGGGGTTAAATGATTGCTGATGACTGTAGTAGTAGTGGTGGTGGTGGTGGTAGTGGTGGAGGAGGGGAAGAGACAAGGGGAGGGTGATATTTTGGTCCATTATCTGAATCTGTGACAAGTGAAAAGAATGAAAAATAAAAAATAAAAGATTTGTAACTTAAATAAGAAATTAATGGATAAGTAATTTTTGTAAGTTTATTTATATTTCTTATAGTTTAAGTGACAACCATCACCACTACCACCAACATTACCATTATCACCACCACCACCACCATTACTACTACTACTACTACTAATAATAATAATAATAATAATAATAATAATAATATTACCACCCCAAGTATGAAATTAATATTCTTCTTTTCTTCTTTTTCTCCTCCTCCTCCTCCTCCTCCCCTCCTTTACGCATCATCTCCATAACTCCTTCTCATCTCTCAGGCTCACTCTTGTCCTCCATTATGCCTCATTCTCTCCTTCACCCAATCCATCCTTCCCTCATTTCCCTCCTTTCCTCCACCTCGCCTTTATCTCCTGCATCCTTCCTTCTTCCATATTACATTAACCCAAAAACACGCTCCTTTACCACCCCTCCTCATCTTTCTCGTTTCCCTGCTCCTCCTTCTGCACCTTCGTCAGTGGAAAATGATGCCCTGGTATAGTGTACAGTATTTTGGAACACTCAGCCGGACCTTCACTGCTGTTAACCCCTTCAGTACCATGACGCGTTTTCATATTCATTCTGCTTACTATTTGGTGATTTTATACACCTTCAGAAACTCATGTGGGGGTTTAAAATAGTGAAGACTGTGGCCATTAATCTTCTGACCTCCATAGACACTTCCCGATGTCAATAAAATGGTCTAATCGTGCACAAATCTCAAGGTAAAAATGTGCTACAGTATTGAATTGGTTAACGCTAGGAATGAATTTAAATGATGCTTTTCGTTGATTTAGTGAGAAATAAAGGTAATTTCTACATTGATAGCCAGGTAAACACTCTTAAAAACGCGACTAAATCTATGTAACCTTTGAAAAATAGTGAAAACGATTAAAAAAGACTAGTGTTGTATGCTCAGGCTTGTCTTCCCGTTTTCTTTTTCCTAGGCAGCGTTCGAGGGTTAACTGCAGCATTGAGTTTGATCCCAGCCCATGGCCTAGATTTATGCTAGTCCCCCATGGAAGACTTTTATCACGCTGTTCCCGGCTAAATTTCTATTATTATTGGGTAATTCGTGAGGAGAGGCAGAGGAGAATGCAACATGGTGGTGGTGGTGGTGGTGGTGGTGGTGGTGGTGGTGGTGGTGGAGAGAATGTACAGGAGATAATTGAGATTGAAAAGAGGAGAGAGAGAGAGAGAGAGAGAGAGAGAGAGAGAGAGAGAGAGAGAGAGAGAGAGAGAGAGAGAGAGGACTGGAAAAAGAAGAGAAGAGAAAGAAACAAGAAAGAAAAAAAGAAAGGGAATGAGATAGAGATTGAGAAAAGAAAAAAAATGTGAAAGTTTAATCTCAGCGTTCTCTCTCTCTCTCTCTCTCTCTCTCTCTCTCTCTCTCTCTCCACAGACAGGCAATAAACTGATGAAATTAATCACTGAAGTCAAGCGTGGACATAGACACGGCAAACATCACGTGGCAGAAAAAAAGATTGTATTGAAGACATGAAGGGGAAACAAAACCCTCCTTAAAAACTAAACAATCTCAATGGAAATAAAAATACAGGAGAGTGAAGTGAAGCATGTATGAATGACTTAGTTAATCTGGACGTGACAAAGGAGTGACGAATCGTGACTTTAATTAATGTGGCTTTTTAAATGTAATGCATCTGTGTGATATTACGTTGATTATTTATTCATTTATTTATTAGGGTATATGAATAGAAGGTAAGGTGTTTGGGATTAATATGGCTGGGTTTTATATTCTCTCTCTCTCTCTCTCTCTCTCTCTCTCTCTCTCTCTCTCTCTCTCTCTCTGCTTCTTTTTTCCCTTCTTTCCTTTCCTTTCATTTATCTCCGCTTTAATTCTATCTCCTTTAATTTTCATTTCTCTCCTTGTCTTTCATTTCGCCTTTCATTCCTCTACCTTTCCTTCTATTCCTCCTTTTCTCCTTCCCTTCCTTTTATTACCTCCGCTCTAATTTTTGTTTCTCCCGTCTATCTCTCTCGTTCGTCTATTCCTCCACCAGCTAATCTTGAGAGAGTAATTATCTATCTCTGGTGCTATTTTTTCAAACCTAAACAAGATCAAGAGTGAAGCAAAAGAAATGAATGAAATAAATTAACCTCACCCATCCTAACGTCATTTCATATTGTTGTGAAAAGGTCAATCAATTCCCTCCTCCTTTTTATTTTCCTTCCACGTCACTGTTAAAATTTTGTTACTACCATGTCGTGAAAGGGTTAAAAAGGGTTAACAGATTTCAAAGCAAGAGAAGAGCACCCCAAAAAGTAGGCAACACTAACCTAATTTAACTTAACCTAACCTAACCTAACCCCAAAACAGGCAACACTAACCTAACTTTAACCTAACCTGACCTGACCTGACCTGACTTGACCTAACCCCAAAAACAGGCAACACTAACCTAACTTAACCTAATTTAACTTTAACCTAATCTATAACTTAACCTAACATGAGCTGACTTCACTTTCATCTGAGCCTCGCAAGCCGCCATTAAGGTAAGCAGCACGCCAGGAACAGTAACTCCGCCAACGATACGAGGCGAGAAAACACCAGTGCAGCCTCCGCCTTTATGCTAAGAAGCTTAAATCGCACCCAACATACAGGTTTGGGAACAATACGACGGTGGTGCGAGTTTCAGGCTTACAGAACGCTTCCATGTTTTCTTTCTCTTTCTTTTTCTATTCTTTTTTCTGGTTCTCTCTTTTGTATTACCTGAACGCCTCGATCTATTGAATTCACACATAAATTTACTTACTTTCTACGTGTTGTTTTTGTCTTGCTTTAGAGTAATGGTATCTTGTTTTCTTTCAGTATCTTGGTTTGTTTTCTTTATTTTATCACGTGTTGATGGCTGGGCAATAAAAAATTACCGATTATCTAAAATATAATAAAAAAAAAAAAAAGAAAGCAAAGACTCATTGGAATAAAAAGAACAATACTAGAGACACAGGATGAATGTATTAAGTGTATACATCACAGCTCCTATACAAAATACACTACCTATCCATCTTTACATCCCCTATCCATAAATGTATCAAATCAATTAAACCTCCATCTAACAACCTATTCCACTCATCTACGCTGCCTAGGAAAAAGAAAACGGGAAGACAAACTTGAGCACACAACACAAGCTTTATTATTTCTCTCCATTTTTCAAAGGTTATATAGAGTCCACTTCAGAACCGCTTTCTTCCTATCCTTCCTCTCTAACTTCACGAAATTTCGACTTCTTACTTATGCTAGTGTTGTTGTAAGGTCCGTATTCTGTAACGCTTTGCCCTCTCACCATCACTGCTTTCCAAGGGCTCCAGTTGAAGATACTCGTGTTCTAAGGGTATTTTTTAAGGCTCTCGTGATAGATTGGCAAGATTTCTAGTTTATTGGAAGGAGAAATTGACTTCAAGATCCGGTTAGTTGTCTCTGTGGCCTTGGAAAATTGTTGTAGTGAAAAGAGAAGGTGTTTCTGAATAATAGTTTTATTCTCATTATTACTATTATTATTATCATCATCATTAGTAGTAGTAGTAGTGGTGGTAGTGGTGGTAGTAGTAGTAGTGGTAGTAGTAGTAGTAGTAGTAGTAGTAGTAGTAGTAGTAGTAGTAGTAGTAGTAGTAGTAGTAGCATCATTAATATTATTTCATCACAATCATCACCAATATTACTCCCACAACTACATTTATAACATTAAGGCCACAACCCCTACCACCACCACCACCACCATCATCACCACCACCACCACCACCACCACCACCACCACCACCACCACCACCACCACCACCACCACCACCACCACCACCACCACCACCACTCGGCCCACGCTCTCTGTTACTTCCCAGTGTAATTATATGCGTCTCGTACTTTCATTAGAGACCAAAATACTTTCTTCCGATAGCATCATTATTATATAGAAATGACGAGAGAGAGAGAGAGAGAGAGAGAGAGAGAGAGAGAGAGAGAGAGAGAGAGAGAGAGAGAGAGTCGTTCTTCCCACCCACGGTCAAACATATATATTCTCTCTCTCTCTCTCTCTCTCTCTCTCTCTCTCTCTCTCTCTCTCTCTCTATCCCTTTCCTTTTCACATCAATCTCATCTCTTTCTTATCACTTAAAAAATAGTTAGTCCTGGTGTATTTTGGGGGTGTTTTAGTGTTTTAGGGGTGTTTTGGTGTGTTTTCGGAGTGTTTTGGTGTGTTGAGGGTATTTTGGGGATGTTTTTTTGTGTTTTTTTTCTGTGCTCTCTCTCTCTCTCTCTCTCTCTCTCTCTCTCTCTCTCTCTCTCTCTCTCTCTCTCTCTCTTTCTACCCTCTCCCTTCCACATCAACCCCATCTTTTTCCATCACTTAAAAAATACCACTCCATCTAATTTACTTTCCCATCAACCTTCACAAACTCCCTATCTTGTCCTCCCATCACATTCCTTCCCCACGAACTCCCATCACCCCATCAGTAACAACAGAACCCTTCCCTACCACCTTTACAAACACACCAATTTCCCTTCATATCCCATCCCAAGACCTTCCAGACATTTTCCCCATCAATAGACCAAATACCACAGTCCTCCCTTACATAGCTCCCAGATAAGAAAATGGCAAAAAAAAAAACAAGAAAAGAAAACGGATATTGGGGTTCTAATGAGCTTTTGGTGCATCTGAGTGAAGAGAGCAAGGTGAGAGAAATAGAGTGACGAGAGAGAGAGAGAGAGAGAGAGAGAGAGAGAGAGAGAGAGAGAGAGAGAGAGAGAGAGAGAGAGAGAGAGAGAGAGAGAGAGTGGGGGAAGGCAGAACAGACAAACATATAAAGAAGAACTGTTTATATTGGTTGAATCGGAGAAAATAGAGCAAAAATGTGTTATTGGAGAGAGAGAGAGAGAGAGAGAGAGAGAGAGAGAGAGAGAGAGAGAGAGAGAGAGAGAGAGACGATGTTTTGTAGTAGTCCAATCGCACAAAATTATTTCCTCATCTTTTATCGCGAGAATGCTGATTGGGTGCAGGAAAAGAAGAAGAAGAAGAAGAAGAAGAAGAAGAAGAAGAAGAAGAAGAAGAAGAAGAAGAAGAAGAAGAAGACAAAAGAGAACACACGTAAAGAGACACAGAAACAAGACAGGTACAGGTTCCTAACGAGATTACCTGCCTCAGTAATCTAGGAGAGAAGCAACACTACTATTATTATCACTGTTATTATTGCCACCACAGGGAGATGGGACGACGCAAGGCTGGCGGGACACGGGACACGGGACACGGGACACGGGAGAGGAGAGGGGGTCTTTATATTACGGCCAGGCGCGAGGGGAAACTAGGACGCTGGGACACTGGGATATTGATTAGGACATTTGGACATTCCTTCACTGTATCTATCGCCTCCATGTGTGTTTGTGTTGTATTCGTAAACTGTCACTTATTTATTTTTTTTTATAGATTTTATTTTTATTTTTTTTCGAGGGAGTGGTATATTGAAAGGGTTTATTTCTTGTTGTTGTTCTTGCTGTTCTTGTTCTTTTTCTCCTTCTTCTTCTCCTGCTTCTTCTCTTTTCCTCTACTTCTTTTTTTTCTTCTTGTTCTTCTTGTTCTTGTTCTAGCTCTTGTTATTATTGTTCTTGTTCTTCTTCTAGTTTTTCTTCCTGTTTTTGTCTTTTTCTTCCTGTTCTTGTTTTTCTTGTTGTTGTTCTTCTTCTTCTTCGTCTCTCTTTCCTCTAGTTCTTATTTCCTTTCAATATTCTGTAGTTCTATTCTATTCTATTTTGATGTGTTATCTTTTCATTTCATATATTTAGTTTACTTTTCATCTATCTGTTCATATATTTCACTCTCTATCGATCTACTCACGGATTTACATATTCAATCCCCCTATACAGCTGTCTAATATATTTTTACACTCCTTCACACATAGATAAATAACACAAAACATCGAAATATCAACACACTTTTTTCCACATAAAACTATCAAGGCATACCTCTAACCATACCTTTAACTGAGAACATTTACAATCGGATCAGTCAATTTACAGCCACTTGGCACCATTTAAAATCCAAATAGAAGTGAAAGAAGAGGTGAAATAGTCAACATAATAAAGAGAAAGAAAGACAGAGGCAGAGAGTTCCTTAGTTTACCTCGTTTGAGTGTGTTTAGTTCACCTGAGACACGTAGGTAATCAATATTAATGCATCTGTGGAGAGCTATAAAGAGTTGGGCCATGTTTCTTAATTTTCTTCGCTTCTCGAGGGTGGAATAATGTACAGTATGCTTACTCTAGTGTAGGGCATTCAGGAGGTAGGTAAATATGAACTGAATGGTAACCTGCCAGCTCAGGGTTCAGGAGAGAGAGAGAGAGAGAGCGAGAGCGAGAGCAAGCGAGAGCGAGAGAGAGAGGAAACAAAAAATAATAGAACGATGAAAGAGATACACTAGCAAGACAAAATGAGATACATGCAGGGAGGAGAAATGGAAG
>NC_059293.1:16531294-16536294 GCF_017591435.1 Portunus trituberculatus
TTTGCCTCAGATCGCTCGTTATTCTAAACTCTGTCTATATATATTTTTGTCTTTCCCTCCTTCCTTTTGCTAAAACCACCTTTCTTTTCAAACAATTTAATTTTTCCAATCCTCCCTTTACTGTCTAAAATCCTCCTCATTTTTTTAACCTCTTCAATACTGGGACACATTTTTACCTTGAGATTTGTGTTCGATTAGACCCTTTTATTTGCATTAGGAAGCGTCTAAGGAAGTCAGAAGATTAACAGCCACAGTCTTCACTATTCTAATCCCCACATGAGTTTCTGAAGCTGTATAAAATCACCAAATATAAGCAGAATGAATATGGAAACGTGTTATGGTACTGAAGGGGTTAAAATATACTATCTATACATTTTAAACATCCTTCCTTCCTTCCTTCTTTCTCAAAAAAATCCTCTCTTTTCTGCTTAAAATCCTCGTATCTTCTAAATTCCATGCCTATATTTTACTAATCCTTCCTCCTTTCCCAAAATATCTCGTCATTATCAGCACTCTTCCTTACTTGTCTAAAATTATCCTCTATTTTACAATACATACTAATATTCACCATGTTTTTTTTTTTTTTTCATTTTTTCTCCTTATTCTCTTCTTCCGCCAAATCCAGGTGAAGTGGAAGAGTTGTCGAGAGTAGGTGAGGGGAAACAGGAGAGGGGAAACATGTGAGGGGGAACATGTGAAGGGAAACAGGACACAGTAGGCAGGTACTCACTTCCTGCAAATCAGAAATTACATTATTAAGTTAGGTCAGTTGGTTAGGGGACGTAATGTAATAATGCATATGAACGAGAGAGAGAGAGAGAGAGAGAGAGAGAGAGAGAGAGAGAGAGAGAGAGAGAGAGAGAGAGAGAGAGAGAGAGAGAGAGAGAGAGAGAGAGAGAGAGAGAGAGAGAGAGAGAGAGAGAGAGAGAGAGAGAGAGAGTTACTGGTGAAAAAGCGTGCATTTACTTAAAAAAAAAGAGGCATATTTAAAATTAAGAAAATAGAGATACAAAGGAGAAGTAAGAGATGATACTCAGATAAAATAAAGATATTGAATCATAAATGTAAAATAGACACAAATTGCATAAACGGAATAGAACATGAAAAAAGTGGAATATGTGGAGAGAGAGAGAGAGAGAGAGAGAGAGAGAGAGAGAGAGAGAGAGAGAGAGAGAGAAACTGTATATTTAGCAAGTCATTCCTTCATCACTATCACCACCCAAACAATCAACACCATCATTATTAACACCATCGCTCTCATAAACACCACCCCTATCACAACCATAAACACCACCATTACTAACACACACACACACACACACACACACACACACACACACACACACACACACACACGACAGCAACCTCCAGAAATTAATGAATATAAGAAAATGAAACTTGTGTGAAGATTCTTGAAAAAAAAAATACAAGTGACTCGCAATGAATGTTTATATATTATGGGAAATTAATGAAGATAAATGACAAAACAAGCTGAATTTTACGTTATTAACACACACACACACACACACCACCATCACCACCATCACCACCATCATCACCACCATCACCTTTCCCACACCAATTCAATCAAGACCACACACCACAAAGTCACCCCCTTCCTGCCTCGCCTCATACCGCTACTAACTCACATGCATTTCTCGTGGCCAGACAAACAGCAGTATTGAGGCGGATACTTTGCACCTGCTCTTAAGTTTTCTCCTGCTGGCTTCCCGCTTGAGACACTCCGATCCCAAGGAAAAACTCACACACTCAGGGAATTCTCTCGCCGTGCTTTCGTAATTGAGTGCGGGAAAAATAATAGTGTGGGTATATAGATAAGTCTCTCCTTCAATATCGTTTTCATTTTTTTTTTTTTTTGTGTGGTTTTTCAAGATTTCTAGTAATTGTGTTAGGATTAGGAAGTTTTTAAGGTTCACTGAGGTGCTAATTTAGAAACGACTACTACTACTACTACTATTACTTCTTCTTCTTCTTTTACTACTACTACTACTACTAATACTAAACAATTCTGACATTTTTTTCACTGAATTTCGTCTTCTTTGTGTGACATTTTGGAGAGTGTCGAAAAAAAGGACAAAAAAAAATATCTGAGTTAGTACTTTTCTTGTGTGTGTTGGTGAGAGACGCTGGCTTTCTCTTTTCTCTTTAACACAGCTGAGGAAGAAAGAAAAGGGGAAGGACAGAGGGAAAAAAAATGCTTACTTGCTGACTATGCCTTCTCTCTTATTAGATCAGCGACAAAGGAGGACTCGAGCTTACTATGTGGTCTCTCTGTTGATCTCTCTCTCTCTCTCTCTCTCTCTCTCTCTCTCTCTCTGGACCATATTTTGAGAGTTTTTCCCCACACATCATTCTGAAAAGGCCCCAATTGAAGTGACACGGATTTTTAAGGGTGTTTTTTCAGATTTAGTGACACATTAACACGATTTCTACATTATGAATAGAAGAAACTCTTGAAAATCGGGCTATTCATCTCTCTCTCTCTCTCTCTCTCTCTCTCTCTCTCTCTCTCTCTCTCTCTCTCTCTCTCTCTCTCTCTCTCTCTCTCTCCTTATCTTCCTTTCCTAACACTCTCTCCTCCTTCTCCTCGTTGTTCCTCACCCTTCCTGACATCCTTTCTCTCAATCTGTTCCTTCCTCTCTCTCACTCCTTCCTCCTTGTTGCTAATCACCACCACCACCACCACCACCACCACCACCACCACCACCACCACCACCACCTCTACCACCACCACAACCACTTGGCTTCACTGCAACATCGATCGTGTGCTGCAAACTTAGTCAGCATGTGTGTGTGTGTGTGTGTGTGTGTGTGTGTGTGTGTGTGTGTGTGTGTGTGTGTGTGTGTGTGTGTGTGTGATGGGGCAAGCAACCTCACTTTCACCATCATTACGTCTTCCTCTGAGAATACACACACACACACACACACACACACACACACACACACACACACACACACACACACACACACACACACACAGAGAGAGAGAGAGAGAGAGAGAGAGAGAGAGAGAGAGAGAGAGAGAGAGAGAGAGAGAGAGAGAGAGAGAGAGAGAGAGAGAGAAATAACCCAAACAAAAAAAAATATACAAACTAAATAAAATATACAAACTAAATAAAAAGAAAAATATCCTTTAAATTCTACTCTAAAATTGAAAACAATAATAAAAAGAAAGAAGACGGTGGTGGTGGTGGTGGTGGTGGTGGTGGTGGCGGCAACAAAGAAGACAAAGACCATCATGAGGAAAGACAACAACTCGGATCTCTATAAAGACTCAAGCACAAGTCAGCCCAGTCAACTCACCACTTCACGCCAGGAAATGTGTCGAGAAGTGCGAGGCGAGAAGTGATAAGGCAGCGACGGTACATTGGAGGAGGAGGAGGAGGAGGAGGACGAGGAGGAGGAGCGACACGTGGGCTGGGCATGACAAACAGCCACCAGTTAGTGTGTGGAAATCAAAAGATATCACTGTTCTTAGTCCACGACACACACACACACACACACACACACACACACACACACACACACACACACACACACACAGTATCATTATCATTAGGCCACAACTCCTCCATTAAATATCATGAGTATTTGTTCATTTAGGCACTTATTGATATATGTACTTATTTCTACATGCGCTTATCTCTACGGACATTTTATTTCTAAGGATAGTTAGTTATATAGACACTTATCTCTATACGTACTTCAATACTGGGACACATTTCTTTTACTTGAGATTTGTGTACGATTAGACCATTTTATTGACATTAGGAAGGGTCTAGGGAGGTGATAAGATTAACGGCCACAGTCTTCACTATTTTAATCCCCCACACAAGTTTCTGAATCTGTATAAAATCATCAAATAGTAAGCAGAATGAATATGGAAAAGCGTCACGGTACTCAAGGGGTTAATTCATTAGACAAACAACTTCTACACTACGAGAGGAGACAAACAACACATTTCCACCAAGCACAAGACTAACACTGCTGACAAACAAGGCACCACCACTACTGAGTCACGCCGCCTCGCCCTTTAGTACCAAGCTGGCGGGTGATGTGGAGGCCATTGTGAAGTACCCAAATCCCCAAATGACCTCAGGAAAACGTGTGAAGATGAAGGTGGAGTGTGTGCCCATGGCCTCGACGACACTACTGGCGGAGGCAAGCACGCTATCTCTACCAACTTAGTCAAGATAAATGGCAAAGTCGCGGCCAGACTGCTCGGTGGGGGACTCAAGTTACTCAGGATGGTTCTCGGCTCCTCATAAAGCAGAGACACACTACGAGAGGTTTGGAGGGAAGGAAGAGCAATGGGAGTTGTCAAAATAAAGGGAGATATTTACACTATGAGAGAATTGGCGGGAAGGAGGACAGATCAATAGAAGTTCTGAATATAAAGGAAGGCAATTACAATATAAGGGATTTGACGAGAAGGAAGATTAATAGATGTGAAAATACAAGAGAGACAATTACACCATTGAGAGGTTTGGCGGGAAATAAAAGCAATGGAGGTTGTTATAAAAGTGGAGACAATTAATAAGTTCCTTTGTGTTTGATTCGTTAGTTATGAAAGGTTGGACAGGAATGAAGGCTAAGGATGTGATAGGAATGGAAGTTGTGAAAATAAAAGAGAAGACGATTAGTTTGCTGTTTTGCACTTCATCCATCAGCTTTGAGACGTTTAGTGGGAAAGAAGGCTAAGTGTATGATATGAATGGAAATTGTGAAAACAGTTACTGCTACTTCCATTTTTATTACTACTACTACTACTACTACTACTACTACTACTACTACTACTACTATTACTAATGATAATAATAATAATAATAATAATAATAACAATAATGATAATAATAATACTTCTACTACTACTACTACTACATCTACTCCTACTATTACAACTACTACTTCCGCCAGCACCACAATCCCTTCCCCGCATCCCCTGCCTCCCTGCGCCCTTCACCAACACACCGCCACGA